>NW_009608477.1:8370-13452 GCF_000690535.1 Cariama cristata
GGGCAGGCGGGAGAGGCTTGCTGCGGGGTGGGCAGCAGATCTAGAGCTGTGCTGCCAGCCATGGGCTCAGGCCTCCAGGCTGCCGCTTGAGATCTACGTGCGTTGCCCCAAAACCAAATATGAAGTGATGCTGTGTGCCATTTCACTCTTCAGCTTAAATTCAGAAATTATGTCTCTTAACCTTGGCTGAAGTTGAATGCTTCCTTGGTGTCGTGGCCAGACCAAACTGAAAGGGACAGAAGAGTCAGTGCTGCTATGGCAAGCAACCAAAAGTGCAACTCAGAGGCGGCTTTCAGCCTGGCCATGGTGTGCCTGGTCCAGCCAGCGAGGAGCTCTGTTTGGGCTGCAGCCTGGCTTGCCAGTGGTAACGTGCTCCAGGGTGCATCAAACAGCCAAAAATGAGGATGACTGCAGTAGTGAAGTAGTGAGCTATTTTCCCTGCAGGAAATATTACACAGCCTTCTTGTTCAAGAACAAAAAATTAAACTCAAAGTAAAATGAAATGCAAAAATGCTCTGAAACCTGGTGGGTGGTCTGGGGGTTTCTGATTACAGTTGAGCTCCTGAAATATCCCTGCATCTCTTCTCAGGACCACATTGCTACCTGAAATGCTTTGCTATCTCTTTACTAAAAAGCAACCTCCACGCGTCCCAGTAGAAAGCAGTTGCCTACTGCAGAGTTTGCAGATCTTTAAGAGCCTTTGAAATGGCTTGTTTCCTTCAGTTAAGAACTTGCCATTATTGTAAAAGTGGAGCTCTTTAGCTCTACTGTTGGCGATCTTCTGCTAGGGCAGTGCCGTGCCCCAAGCTCTGGGTATCGCTGAGGACAGAAGGATGGAGGTTCAGTAACTATCAGGGTTTCTGGCAAACCTTGCCTGGGTATCGGTAGAAACAAAACCACCCAGAGCCTTCTCGGGGTGGACTTGGTCTGAAGCTGCACGCTTCCCTCATTCTCCTTATTGGCTGCTGACCTTAAAGATGCCTTGGCAACTGGGAATGGATGTATATGGACAGCTGCATCTTTCCCACTTAGAGGTGCCTGAATTAAAGGAGATATGAGGACCTTCTTATTCCTTCTAGAGTAATCAAGATAGAAATATAGAAGGGAAGTTGTAGCTGCAAAGAGAGATTGTGGTGCACTAAGAGGCAGCAGGTTAAACCTACCTTCAAGAAACCTTAAAACTAGGCAGCAGCTGAGCCTCGACCTGCAGTAGTTCAGCACGAAATTAAACTCTGGGCTGATTTTTCTCCAAAGGCAGGCATGGAAAAAAATATTACGTGCAGCAGTATTTCACTGCTATGCCAAATGTGGCTACAGAGAGATGAATTCCTGTAGCACAAAGGATTTTAAACAAACAAGGGCTTGAGCTTACAGTCAGGATGAGGATGCAGGATCCTTTACAGGTTGTCATAGTGTTTCCTCCTGCAAACTGGGATCCTTCTTGATGGTGAAGCCTGACCAGCGCTTGCCAGGAGTTCCTGCTCCTCCTTGGGAGCTGCATGTGAAGCAGAGCTGGGCCAGTGCCGCCTGTGCTAGCTCCCAGTGCTGCACATCCCCGTCCTGGCACCAGCACAGCACCCAACACCTATGCTGTGCCTTACTGAGTGAGCTGGGGGGGGTGCATCGCAGACTGCAGCTCAGCACAAATTTTGCTTATACATGAGGACTCTGTATTTTGTCTGTTGACTGCTGGAAGTGCAGAAACCTGTGCAATGCTGCTCTTCTGAGGTGTTGTCTGGGAATGGACAGATTTTACTGTTACAATATGCTTGAAATGTAAAGAAGGTGGTGGGGCTCGACTGCAACCTTTTGTCTCAGGCCAGCCTCTCACCTAGGAGCAGATTTAGCTGTTCCCCTGAGGTGCCTTCGAGCTGGAGGCACCATGACATGGGCTCTGCTGTCCTGCATGGACAGCCACAGCCCCTTCTGCACCAGCTCTCCCCGCGGAGAGCTGGAGGTGCAGGGGGCAGGACCTCGCCACAGCCAGCGCAGGAGGGGATGAGCTCGCCAGCCGCAGCGCTGGCCTTCCTCTGGAGCGGCTGCAGGAACGGCTCCCTGGGCACCTTCATCACCACTGCGAATGCTGCCTGCAGCTCGCTGTGAGGTGTGAAGCAGTGCCATCCCCGGCGCTGAGCCCCAAGGAGTGGCACTAGCAATCGCCACTCTTCCAGCAAAGCCCCGCTGCTGCGGTCAGATGGAGTGGGGTAACGCCAACAGAGCACATCGTGTGCTGCTAACAAACCTGGCTAGCACATACATTTATTTGGAACAATGTTCTGCAGGATGCAAATTCTGGCATCCACCCACTCGAGGACGAGCGAGCTGTGTTTGTTCAGCCACAGCTCCAGCATCATAGCCAAGACTGACTGAAATTCCTCCTATTCAGCGTCCTGAAAACAGGACACTGGTATGAACTGGACAGCATGTGCATGACTGCAGAACTCGTGAGAAAAGACATGCTCTGAATAAACAGAAGTAAATAAATGCATTTTGAAAAAGATTTATGTAAAATATTCAGAGGAAAATATTATACTTGCAAATACTTATGCTTCTGAGTAACTTTACACCGGTAGATCAACCAACTCCAGTATAGTTATTCATGTATCTAATACCAACCATGCAAGTATTTGCTGATTCAGAGCCTGGGCTTACACTCTGTGAAAGAGCACAATGGTGCCTTTCCCCAGCCTCCAAACTCTGCCAAGGTTTCAAGGTCCCCATAGGCAGGAGTGGGAGAGCTCGCCCCGCGCTGTGCGGGCCTGCCAACCTGCAGCAGGCGTTCGCTCCCCCGGCAGCGCCGCGGTCTTTGGGCGGCTTCTCCGAGGGTAAAACTGGAGCAGCAGCTAAACTGTGCTGGGAAGTGACTGTCCCCTTGGAAAAAATGTTATTGCAGATCATGCCACAGACACATTGGGATATATGTTTGCAGTGATTCTTAGAATATTTCGTGGATACTAAGCAGCAATTAGAGTCTTCCTTTGGAATCAATTCATTTCCTACCGCTGTGGTAGCAGGGAGGATCTTATTGAAACTCCAGGATTTTTAATATTATTACACTAAAGACTCTCTCAGTATCAGCATCTCCGTGGGGGAGCATTAGCACACTGTAATGTGTAACAACTTCTCCAGTTCAGGAAATCTTGTTGTATTTGTAATAGGGCATTTGGGGCATATATTATGTATGGGACATATATTTCTCATTTCCACCAGGCATCATCTTTCCTTCTCTCTAAATTACTCTCCAAATCAAAAAAAAAAAGCATTGTATTCCTTATCACTCAAAAAATATATATTTTTTTTTAATCTTTGGACCCAGAAGCCACTATCAGCCATCAGGGCCGTATGCGGTAGAAGCCAGAAAGCCTTGGCCGAACAGTGAGGCAATAGAGCCATCGTTAAGAATACCTAGTTATTACCATGGTTCAGCCAGCATCAGTCTAAAATGCTTTACTGGAGACAAGCACTAGCCAGAACAGGAGGAAGGTTTGGTCCCAGTCCAGGGTTGCATCCAGGAGTAAGAGGGACACTAGGATGCTGCTGTTGCAGAACAGTTTGCTTTATGGCAGGAATACAAAACCACAAATGCGTATGTTGCTTTCCAGACAAGCCTCTCAAACACTACCTAATCAAAGCTCATAGCGTTTCTCTTGGTAGTAGGTCTGACCACACCAGGATGAAGAGCAAGGAGCAGAAACAACCCTGAGGATCAAACCCAAGAACTCCTCCGGTCCTCAGCTGCACTCAGCTCTGCAAGCACCTCAGCAACTACAGACCAGCCAAGCTCCTACCCGCCTCAGTGAGAGCCAGATAGGTGCAAAAATACCTGGAGATCCCCATGGAAGGAAAGAGAAGGGGTGTTTGCTCAACCGCTCCTGCTCAGTTCAGCCTGGCTAAAGGGACGTACTTAGACAGAGGTTTCCTTGCCTGGCCGCTGCCCTGAGGGAACAACTGAGTAATATCTGATAAGTGCTTTTAGGAGGGCTTTCAACTTGACCAGTGATAAAAACTCTCCAAGCTCTGTTTCACTGTCTTTGCTATCGTAAAGTTTTTCTCTGTACCTTTGCAGAATCTCTTGCTGCACTTCACACACGTCACTTCTTAGTCTATCACAACGGATGGGACAACAGGTTACTGTCCTCCTCTTTAATTCACCTACAGATTAACATGTTTTCCTCCCTCCTTTATTTCATTCTTCACCCAGGATTTTTTCTTTTTTTTTTTTTTTTAGATTAGCAGCTCTGACTATTCCAGTCTTGCATCAAAGTCCATTGATGTCAACCCCTACACCAACCTTGCTGCTCTTCAGATTATCGTTGGTGACCTTCCTTGAGGTAAGGTGCTCAAAACCCAATGCAGTACAGTGCAGGATGGGTTCATATGATTATGGCTACAGGCCAGGCTAGTGTTCCAGGTTATGCTGTGATTTGCATCATCTGCTAATTTAATAAGTGTGTTCTCAATTTCATCACTGGCATGTGATAATATTGAGCAGAACCAGACTTCTGCAGGCCCTGTCTTCTGGGCTGTGACCCCTAATGGCTTCTGGTTACCCAACCAGCCTGGCAAACTCTGACCTCCCTGGACCATATTTGCTTAGTTTGTTTTTCAGGCCATGGTGAGAGCGAGCATGAAATATCTTGCTGAAGTCAAGGTAGCTCCCAAAACTGATCATCCCCTAACCCCAGGGGCTGTTTTCTCAAGAAGAAGAAAACGAGCTTGGTTTGGCACAATTTGCCCTTCATCAGTCCACAGCAGCTGCTGCCTGTCTCCTACATTAGCTTGTTTCAGAAGGAAGACTGAGGTTACATTGACCAAATTACAATTATCCAGCTCTTTTTCCACCTGGCGTCACCCATCTTCCAAAGGCTCCAGGACCATAGCTCGCGGCTGGGGCGGACCCCCAGCCAGGAGAAGCTGTTGAAAAGCTTCCACCCAAGTGGAGGTCAGCAGATGAATCGTTTTCCCTATGAAGTTTGATTTTTTGCGGCACGGGGCTCGCGGCAGCTGGCCCTCTGAGCCCCGAGTTTGCTGGGACCCAAGGTGGGACGGGGCGGTGGGGCAGAAGCCTGCTGCTCGGGGGAC
>NW_009608478.1:0-2587 GCF_000690535.1 Cariama cristata
CACGCCGGGAGGGCGTGTGTCGGCCCTGGGCGCAGCCGCCTGCCTTATGGTCCGGAATGAAATGTGTCTGCTGATCACCTATAGTCTCACTCGCCGGGGCAGAGCAGACAAACAAAATTGTCATTCCAAATGAAAAGAAAACACGATTTCTTAGAAGTGTTTAGGAGGGTGCACAGCGGGGCATATTTTCTTTCTTACTGGCAAGAATTTGTAACTGGATCCCTTAACATTACTGAGAACATGAAAACATGAAACGAAAGTATTGATCCAAGAATTCGCAGCAGAAAAGTATCCAAATACACACGGGTTTGTTTAAATTATTTTTTTTAAGGTTACATCAGACGTTTACGGGGGAAAGTGGAAGTTTGCGATACAGCCCCTGCATCCCCCATTCAAACATACGTAGAGGAAAGTGTTATTTGTGTTGTTAAATTTACATTATGTTCACTTTAATTGCATCAACTGCTAGATAGATCTAGGAATAACGGCATTTAAGAGGGAAATAGCAATCATCTTCAGAAGACTGCATCATAATGGCGGAACCTAATTAATTTAACCTTGCAGTCTTCCCTAATGGCTGCACTTTATCATTTCCACAGATGGAGCTTGAAAGGAGCGAACGGCGGTGTTTATCCCGGCAGAGATCTCCGACTGTGGTTAGCCAAGGGCAGATTTCCCATTTACAGACGCATTTCTTCACTTGAGGAAAACCAACCCGAGCCCTGGCAATAGCTGTCGAAATTTGCTAGGGTTATGGGGGTGTGTGTGTGTGTGTGTGTGTGTGTATTGCAAACCTGAGAAAATGCACAATATGTGTCTCTTTATGGTGATGCTGGAAGAAGATCGAGGGTTTCCTTGCTTAGCAGAACCAAGACTTTTCCACTATCATTTCAGTTTCTCTTTATTTCTCCCTTCTATATATTTTTTTTTGCTTTAACAGTTTATCCTGTTAATCTATTTTCCCCTCCCTCCTTTAAAAATCCCGTACGTGTCTGTTTCGAGATTCATAGAATTCGACCCAACAAATTTGCAATGTTTACAGACTTTTTATGCTTCGGAAACCTGAGTAGATTTGAGGTAAGCACACCTCCATAAACAAAACACAGCACAAAGTCGGATTATTTGAACAAGCCGATTGTTTATTATTTCCAGAAATAATGCGTTTTCCACGCGTTGCACACGCACGCCCACACTCAAGTCACTCGTGGGTGTCAGACCGGAGTTGGGAAGGGAGAAATCTGCGGCTTCGGGCTGGGGAAGAACATCCCCTCTTCCATCATACCAACCTGTGAATAGACTACAGCGAGGAAATGCTCTGCAGTTTTATAGCTGGGATATTAAAGAGTGTCGTTTGGCAATTTGGGGATGGATATTTGTAACCCGGAGCAGCCGGGACCTGCGGAGCCAGCCAGAGGAGCGCAGAAGGGTCTCAGCTGAGCACGTTTTGGGGACGCTTTTCTCTCTCTCCTCGCTCTTGTACAGACAGAAACGTTTGTCGGTGGCTCGGAAGCAAGGACGGTTCTGCTTTCTGTGTCCAGTAGCTGCGCTTCTGTGTTCGAGATAAAAAAAAAAAAAAAAACCAAAAAACCCACCAAACAAACCCTATTTAAAATCTAAATTTTTTTTTTAAGGTTTATTGGCATCTGGATTTTACTGTTGATGTTGTTTGGGGCGGGGTTGCACCCTTCCGAGTGCCTGCTAAGCAAAACTCCCATCTTTGAACTTAGACCTTGTCCCTGCCCTGAATGGTAACTCCATACCCTTGGTACAGAAAGTGTCTTTTCTCTTCCTCCCTTGTACAGAGCAGCGTGCAACAGAAACCCACGCAGGGAAAAACTCGGAGCCGCTATTAAAATTGGTTCCAGTATATAATTACTATAAAGCGGTAAAGGGGAATGGCAGCCGAGGACCCACCTGGGCTGCTTCTGCCGTCTCATTTTAGGAGGGCAGGTCTGGCTCCAAACCTCGATTGCTGATTCCGGCAGGTATCTCCCCCACCAGCCAGCGGCGTGACGCTGAATATCGACGCGATACGAATCAACTTGGGGGTGATGTCACTTCTCTTCTTGGCGGGAGGGCTCCCTGGGTGCTGACGGCGAGGAGAAGCCCCTGCATTCCAGCCCGACCGAGCACGGCGGTTCCGACCGCACCGCTCTCGCAGGGCATCACCGGCTGCGACTGGGGCTGATGACGTGCGCCGTGACGCTAATGGGGAGCTCGTGATGCCGCTTCGTTAAACAAAGGAGGCTAAACAGTTGGGAGTCCTAGTCATTGGCCACCTGGAAATAACCTTGTACATCTATGTGTGTATATTCCTGTGGAGGGGAAAAAAAAAAAAGGAATATAAGGAAGAATCGGCGCAGAAAGTAGTGCAGAGGGGGTCAGGCTGCGACAGGCACTTAGCTGAAGTCTGGGCGTGGCCAAAGCGTCTGTCTGCGCTGCATG
Source organism: Cariama cristata (assembly GCF_000690535.1). NCBI lineage: Eukaryota > Metazoa > Chordata > Aves > Cariamiformes > Cariamidae > Cariama > Cariama cristata. The sequence continues at coordinate 2,446 of NW_009608478.1, forward strand.
GAAATCTACTAAACCAGGTAAAAACAGGAAAGAAAAGAAAAATTAAAGAGATAAAAAAAGGAAAAAAGAAAAAAAAAGAAAGAGGGGAAAAAAAGGAAAAAAGGGGAAAAAAGAAGAAAAAAAAGAAAGAGGAAAAAAAAGA
>NW_009608479.1:0-235 GCF_000690535.1 Cariama cristata
TGGGGGGCTGCCCACACCCCGCGCTCCTTGTCCCTCCCTGCTTGCCTTGCGTGGGCAAAGCCCCCGCTCCCCTCCACGGGTGGCCCTGAGTCCTCCCAGCCTGGCTGAGCCGCAGTGCTTCTCCTGCAGCCCTTGTTCCCCGGCCCCTTCGCCTCCGGGCACTCGGCTCCCCAACGTCGGGGGTACCTGAGTCTCCATGGGCGCGCGGGTGTGTGTCTGGACCGGACGTGGGGGG
>NW_009608479.1:263-2682 GCF_000690535.1 Cariama cristata
GAGGCTTCCCCCCACGCAGCACAGAGGTGCCAGCCCGCACCCTGGGGTGGCCTGTCCAGACAGGTGACTCCCACCCCAGGGATGCAAGGTGCCACCTTCCAGCTGGCTGAGGGATGTATTTACTGGTCGGGCACTGGAAATGTGACTTCTTCAGTAGCATCAAGTACAAACACTGCTGCTCACGAGCAGTTTATCTCCCGCTGATTGTGCCAGAAGCTGTTGTCAGCCCCTCGGGGTGGCGGTGATGCCCTGTGCCCTCGCTGACCCCCAGCCTGGGTCCCAGCCCTGGGCCGCGGTGAGGGGCACCCAACACGCTCATTTTCCGGCAGCCAGGGCAGGTGCTGCAGCTCAGATGCTGTCCGAGGCGGGAGCGGGGATTATCCCTGCCTGCCGGTGTGATTATTTCCCTGCCTGCCTGCGTGGGGTATTGACCGACTCTTAAGATTTCTGGCTTAAGTTTAAGACCTGTAATGAGCCAGGTCTCAGATAACTGTCGGTGTCCAGATCCCCAAGGCCAAGGGGATGAAGCTGTCGGAGGCAGGAGCTGGTGGGGCAGGATTAACTCTGTGTTCCTGTGCCTCAAGGGCCATGGAAACTCTCCCTCTGCCTGGGTGCTGGGTGCCACGCACCCCGCATGGCCGAAGGGCACGTCACCTCTCCGAGGACATGTGGCACGGCGTGTCGAGGGGAGTTTGGCTTTCCTAGGGTTGTGAAGTCAGGGATTTGACATGGGGATCTTCCCTCGTAGGGAGGGAAAGGAGCAGGTTTAGCTGCGGGGGAGTGGGGGGGGGGAAGTTAAAAATAATGATTTCCAATTCAGCTGTTGAATAGGAAATTCTGGCCTTTGCAGAGAGAAGGAGGGCAGCAGGCGGGCAGGGGCCACCGCCTCCCGGGGCAGCTGCTGGAGCACAACGGGATGGAGTTTGTAAAATATTTATCAAATATTTAACGTGGCATTTTCTCTTTGAAATGATGTTATTCAGCTTTTATGGCCTTAATTTCATTTAAAATTCCTGCAAGTCAGACTAACAGAAAGGACGGAAAAGGACCGCTGCTTAGCATAGTATTAGAAGGAAATTCATGGGCTGCTAACGCTACTTCTGTTTGAAGTTTGTTTACTTTTTTTCAGTGAGCTGAACTTTATTCATTGTCACTTTTGAAATGTGCCATCTTTCTGGATTACACTTGATAAGCACTTGCTGAGGATATAAGCTATCAGTTTTGGAGTTTTGATCTCCCAGAATTCAATTTTTTCTGGCTTAAGATCAAAAGATGACAAATATCTTGAAAGAAGACAGAAGCTTTATTGTTGCTATTTGAGGATATCAGCATGTCAAAAGTAGAGACGGGTTGTAAACTATCCTGTTATATGGGACAAGTATTTCCAACCTGCACATTAACTTCAGCTTGATAATTTTGCACATCTTTATTGGGAATAAAAGATGTTCAGTTGTACCGCTGATGCCGTCCACTCCCCGAAATCTGACAGTCGGCGCGGTTACTCTTCCTGAGGCATTTGAAAATGTCACTGGGGAAGTGCTGCTGCCAGAGGCACATTTTAACTGGCACTGGGAGGAATCGGCGTGTCTCAAAGCATCTCTTGGAAAAAAAAAATATATAAAAAGAAGAAATAAGAGACTTGTAACGCTGGCATCCACAAAAGCTAGACCAGTTATTTGAAAATACTGAATGCAACGGGAGGGTAACAATGCACATAGGCTTTGTGCTTATGTAGGCAGCGAGCCTTCCCCAGGGGTACGGTCTCAGAGCATCTTCCCCCTCTGAGCAGTACATCGTGCCCTTCCTGGAGCCTCACCACGTCAGGCCCAGGTTGCACCGGGGGTTGTGCGGGACAGCGTATGTGTGGGAGGCTGTATGGGATGCTGGGCGGGGAGACTGTACGTGGATGCTGAGTGGGACGATGTCCAGGAGGTTGCTTGCAGAGACTGTCTGACGATGGGGTGTTCCACCTGATGCTGAGCGGGGATGGTGTATGGGATGCTGAGCGGGGATGGTGTATGGGGTGCTGAGCCGGGATGGTGTATGGGGTGCTGAGCGGGGATGGTGTATGGGATGCTGATCAGGCTGCTGGGCATGCAGGGGAGCAACTGGTGTGGCAGGGATGGCACTGGCATGGCAGCAAGCTCCTGGGCAGCTTCCTCTCTTTTACCTTTCTGGGTGGCCTTTCTGGCACCCATCAGCAGGGAGGGTGCCACGTGCCAGGTGTTGGGGTCCCACAGCGGGCACCCTCCTGTGGCCACCATGATGCCTACCCAAGCAGTGGGACCACACGGATCCCGCTCAGATCCCCATTTTCCATGGAGGGAAACACACAGCTTCGCGAGGACGGGTCAGCCAGGCTCCAGCCCTGCAGGGATACAACAAGCTCCAGACCCCCCAGATCATGGGAAAGAGCAGC
>NW_009608479.1:2752-4469 GCF_000690535.1 Cariama cristata
CGCTCGCCCCCCGTGTGCGCGGCCCCGGGGGTTTGGAACCGCCGCAGAGCTGCGTCCCCCCCCCAGATAGCCGCAGTGCCGCACGCAACAGAAGTGCTTTTAACCACCGCAGCATTAATTATTCTGCAGCATTAATTATTAATTTTCTTCATAGCAACCCGGTGCCTGGGGAATCACCTGCTTTTCTGGCTACCGTACAGCGGGAAACAAACTTCCCTCTGAGTGCTCATGGTCCCACCCCACCCCTCCTTATTCTTCTGCTGCAGACAATGCCAAAATAATATTCCCAAAGATGATTTTAAGTAAGATAGGACCTATAGTCCATGTCCCCCAAAAAGCAGAGCAAGACAAAATGGTTTGCACAAACAACTGATTTTCTCCAAGTGCCTTGGTGCATTTCAGAGGCTCTGCCTAACACAACACTGACTTCTACAGAGCCCAGCCTCCGTTGGCCTGTATTCGTATTTCTGGAGCAGCACAGAAGAAGGGAGTAACTTGGTGTAGCAGCAGCGTCACGGCGGGTGGGTAAGAGGCGGGGGCAGGAAGGATTTGTACCCTGCCTGTCTTTGGGAGAGGTGCCGCAGCATCGCTTCAGCGCAGCCCCTCCAGGCAGGGTCCTTATCTGTGGGTACCTGCTTTTTGCAGGATTGGGTCTTTAAGCCCTCGCCACTATTACTTGTGTTGAATTTTTTTATCTGTGGCCATCAGAAAGGTCTTCAGGACTCCTAAGCTTATGTCAAATTACTCTTTCATGGCATATTCCGTGGCTTTCATAACATGCTTTAGGACCTAGTAAAGCGGTGGCTATTTGCAGTAGTTCTGCCTTTTGAGGCAAGGTTTGAATCACACCTATGTGTTTATAAAGAAAAGAAATGGTGTGATTCATCAAGAAAAAAAATAACCAGAAAGATGTGGTCTAAATACCTCTTTAGATCTCCTCCAGAGAAGAGGCGTTGTCATATTAGTGTGCTGTTGTATTAAACAGGGATGCTAATTAAAGATGTATCAAATTACTCAAAGATAATTCAATTTTTTAGCCCGCAAGACAGTGGCAAAATACATGCTGAAGTACCACATCAATTGCACACATTATTTTGAAATGTCTTAGTAATGTAATCTGAATGTAAAAAGGCAACACTTACCCAGTCCTTCCAATATTTCTCTCCCTATAAAAAGAAATCCCAAGCCATAGGAGTCATTTTTGACTAACGAAAAAAAAAAAAAGATATGTGTTATTCCAGGGCAGAAACATTTGGGGTTTTTGTTGAAAGTCTTTAATAGCGATTAAACGCCTTTGGGACTACTTCTTGTGCCGCTTCTGACAAGAGCAGGGCAGGCGGTGGGTGCTGCGGGGGTCAGGGCGGCAGACTGACGGGCGTCCCACGTCCCGACTCATTCCCCCAAGCTCACAACAGCCCGCGCTGCATCATGCCACACAGAAACATTCACCAAGCTCTTCCCCAAAAATTGTGTTTAAGGAGCACCTTGCACATTCAGAGAAATCGGGCACATTTCGAAACAGCTGTGAAGAAGAAAAATTTGGCGAAGTAGTTTGGGTGGGGAGATAGTTGTTGACTTGTGCAAGCAGGCAGGGCTGGAGGATACCAGATCAACCACGAGGATAAACAAAAGAAAAATCAACTTTTTCAATACATACTCTAAGTATCTATATACTCAGAAAAAAGTATAAAATAGCCTAAGGATCTGGTATTGCTAA
>NW_009608479.1:4489-4757 GCF_000690535.1 Cariama cristata
AAGCTCAGGTGGATTTACTAGGGGTTTGTTTAGTCTCCATTTTTTAAATCCAGACAAATTACTCTCAAACCCAAGCGATGAATATCGTTTCGGTTTTGTGAAAGACAAGATACGGACATTAGCTCTTCCTTTTGCTCATCAGCTCTTACAGTCCTGCAACTACGAAGGCTGTAACCCTGAGCTGGAAGGCTGCGTCTCCCCAGCCGAGGTGAACGACGCTGCCGAGCGCCCCAGGGAGCGGGGCGCGAGGGCAGCACCCCGCCTCTGA
>NW_009608479.1:4888-8507 GCF_000690535.1 Cariama cristata
TGCGGGCAGGGATCCTGCCAGCGCTTACACAAAGGCAGCTTTTGTGCTGGGTGCATGCAACACAGGGTGCTATTAAAAGCAAAACAAAAAGGAAAATTGAGCCTATTGTTTGAAGTGCTATTACAATTTCATTGTTAGGCGAATTTATTGGAGACGAATGGTGTTGGGCTTCTGCAAAAGCTGGCAGCTACCGGCAAGGGGCAAGAGATGGATCTGCTAACTGCAGGAAATGTTGGCTCTGCAAATGAGCAATATTCGGATAGCATCATAATACCATGACTTGAAACGTGCCCTACGCCAACCAGTACTAAAGCCCTCGGTGCTGACGCTGCAATAACCACACCGTTAATGGTGTGCCCTGCTTTGCACTCTTCTCCCTGTTGGGCATACCCCCCGCTGCAGTCGGGATGGCAGTGCTTTGGGTACCACGTGCTTTTTCTCCATGGAGGAGCCGTGCAATGAATGTGGTGAAGCACTAGTCCAGAAACAGACTCTAAAGTCCATATTAATATTTTTTAAAAACATATGGAGGAAACGAAGGCTGGGAACAGCATCCTTTCCCCAGAAGCATGAGGAGCCATTTCCCAGTACTGCAGTAAAGCATTTGCACTAGTGTTTTGCGATGCTGCGTTTCAACAGAAATTAAAATTATTTAGACACACCTACAATGGCTGAAGAAGTGGCCAAGGGACAGTCAGTGGCGTCACTTGCTGGGCTGGAGGATGCAGCTCAGTGCCTGACCACGGGCCCGGCTTGTTTGCTGTCCTCATCAGCGTGAACCACACACTGTGGGACGCTCAGTGGTGCGGAGGGCGTGGGAGTGTGAAGCAACTAAATATCAGGTATGGCTTTGCAGCCTGGGATGGATGCAACAAAAACCATTATTAAGATTTTGAGCTGCATACACAGAGCCGCCATCCTTTATAAAGGTGCATCACACTTGCCTAAACAAATGAAGTTTTGCCTGATTTTTTTCCTCTACTTTTGTCTTCCTGCTATCTGAGAGGTCTCGTTCTCCATTGCACAATTACTACTCTGGGAACGCAGAGAGGTCATTGATCTTACAAGGCACCAAAGCAACGGCCACGAGTAAAACAAAGCAGAGGCTGAGGCAAATTAAAATCCCCTGGGTTGAATGCTGTAGGGAGAGGAGGTTGAAAAATGCAGGAGCATTTCGGATGGCCTAAAGGTGGAGGTAGGGATGGGTTGAAGCTCTTCCAGTCTCCTCATTTTTCCACTTCCTAGACAAATACTCATTGCGGCTCTGTGCACCCAGACCGGGAACCGCTCCCTCCGGCTCACAGTGGCATAGACTTTTCCCATTTTCCAAAGGCTCAGATCTGTTGGAACGGGCTGAGCCGCGAGCCTGCCAGCTCCGGGTACAGCCTGTGATCCTTCTGCGTGAGACCCATTGGGTTTAATGGCTCAGATGCAAGAACAAGCTGATGCACTCTGCTTTTGAGCTTGGCATTGTGATATGCTTGACAGTTACATATGAATATTAGCCATCTGCAGGATATGAAGATACAGCTATGAATTCTCTTTCTCTATCTCCTCTTTTCTTTTTTTCTTTTTTTTTTTCTTTTTTTAATTTTCAGTGGAGCAAATTATTGCAGAACTGTGCTTACCAGTGGTCTCTTCGGTCCTGGATTGAAATGAACACTTCTGAGCGCTGTTTGGCAAATTCTACTGAGGGTAAGATAATAATAATTAAAAAAGAAAAAAGAAAACCATTTAAAAGCTATGTGGAGAGAAATGGGCTGTGGACAACTGCAGTTCTGATGTGAAGAGTTTATCAGAACTTTGGATTATCCAACATTTGAAGGGGAGTTTGGCACTTGTGTTCAAACAAAGGTCATTTACCTGGATAGTTTGGATGACTACATATATTTGCGGAATGAGCCTTACTTGCAGGGCATTAGTCATATCTTTTTAGGTTACTAAACCGAATTACTTTTGCATAGATAAAACTCACTGTACCTGCTATTGCTCTAAGGCCCTTCTCTGTGGCACAGTTGACAGTGGCATGAAAAAGCCAGAGCTGAAGGACTCCCCTGGTGCCATTGCCTATGGGGGAGCAAAGGGAGGGGGGTTCTCACGGTGCCCATCCCATTCCCAGGGGAGCAGGGACCAGAAGGGAGATGCGGTACGGCTCACACTTCCATGCTGGCTTTTGCCTGTCAGAACTGAGTCGGCAACCATGGCCCTTAACATGTAGCTAAACCCAATATTGTAAAATAGCCTTTCATCCGACGCTTGACTTTCCCAGCTGCTTGGTCTGCCCATGGCCCATTGCCACAGAGGGAGCATCACCTCCCTGAAAGCTGCCTCCACAAACTGTAAACAACCAACAGTGGCATATCAGCCCCTTGAAATGATAACTAGCAGTTGAAAAGGTCCTACAAAGCAGGGAAAGACCTCAGTGAAGCAGAGGGCATCCCAGGGTTTAACCCTTCCCTGGTCACCGTCAGTAGGAGCTGCCGGCTGCGGCATCCCCAGCCCAGGGGTAGGGGTGTCCCCGGCAGGCTTGCCAGCAACAGAAGAGAACAAGTGTAATTGCTTTCAAGAGCACAATTAAAAAATCACTTACTTGGGCTTTGTGTGATTTTGCCACAAATCATTTTAGCATGATGGGATGTGTACTCTGTGCCTTGAAAACATATGCTGGGGCATAGTGGCATGTGGAGAAATTTAATCCAGCGCATTGATGTGCATCTAAATAGAGGAATAGAAAACATCTTGATTGCCCATGGAAGGAATAGCCTTCTCTGGGCAAAAATCATGCTCAAAGGAAATGTTTCTCCCTGTAATTCTGTTGACTTCGTGGGGATATAGAGGGAGAGGAGGAAAACTGCTTACTGGTGTATGCCTCCCCTGTTTATAGGATCACAAATCTCACCACGAAGAACTTGGGAGAATTCCTGAGAAAGCTGGGACTGGTGAACTGGCAACATGGAGACTGCAGCGAGGGGAAACGATGGCTCGTCCCGTCCCCGGCAGGATGGTCCTGGTGGCAGGGGTGTGAGACAGCACCGGGAGAGTTTGAGTAGGATAAAGGAAAACACCACAAAAATAGTAACAAAAGACTCACGATCAAATCAATATAACCTATCATGAGGCTTTTGTCCTCCTCCAGTGACTGCTTCTAGGGACCTAGACAGAAAGGCAGGCAGATTAGAAAGACCAGGAGCTCATTACCAACAGCCAACGATTCCCTAACGAGCCAGACTGCCTCTTGCAACGCCCATGCTAAACTCACCCCACCTAATTAAACACCCAGGGGAGCTCCTCTGGGAAGTGAAATGCTTTGCCCAAAAGAAACAAAAAAGGCCCCAGTGATACCCAGGCACAGCCCGACGTCTGTGAGCAGTGGCAGGAGGAGCTGCCCCGGCGTGATCTTCCCCCTTTGCTTGGAGCTCAGGGCGATGCCTTGGTCGGGCATGTCACTCACGCCCTGGAAAGCGGCCCTAAAAATGGGTGGAATTAGGTGCAAGAAACATGGTCTCTGGAGTGGATTTGTCAGCTGTGGCACAACCGGGATCTGCACAGAACCCGTGCCCACCTCCGGCTGCGTCCTCACCGCACCAGGCGAGCTCCCCTCTGGGGCTCTGCCCCGCGG
>NW_009608480.1:0-940 GCF_000690535.1 Cariama cristata
GGTGCGCCCGCGCCCTCCTGCCACCAGCCTTAATTAATTCTGTTAAGATGCTTTAAAACGATCTCTCAGATGAGGTGGTGGTGGTGGGGGTTTGGGTTTTGGTCCCGCTGACGGCACGGGGGTCCCCAGGGTGGTGGGGGCTGTACTGGGTGCGGGGCTCTGATGCTGCGCTCTTGGGGGGTTCTCGTTTCCTCCCCCAATCTGGCTGGGGGAGCTCTGCTCCCCCCCGGATCACCCTGCGTGCAGGGGAGACGTTTACCCCAAGTCGCAGGAGCTGCTGGGGATCCCACCGTGCCTCAGCATCCCTTTGCCTGCTGACGGACCCCGGGTACGGGGCTGAGCCTCGCGTACGAGCCCTGGCGATGCTGGGCTGCGACCTCTCGGGGTAATAAAGCAGAAACCCAGGGTGTGCCGGGATGTGCCCTACGAGAAGGTGCCTGGAACAGTGGCGAGGGAACCTGGGACATCTTCTGACCCGCAGGCACTGCTCGGGGAGGCACACATGCGATACTTTTAAAAACTGAAGTCGGTTTCCCCCCAACTTTTAGTTTTCTTTATCCCTCACAAACTTCCTAAAAGCTGTTAATTTTAACCGTTGTCTTCCTGTGCTAAACCCTGCAAAAACCCCAAAGCTGTTCCGTCTGTTGGATCTCTTTATCTTCAGGAAACATGAAATCACACGTGCCTGTCTCTGGGACAGGATTATGCCAAGAAACAAAGCCGGGAGAAGCACCTCGCCTGGAGAAACGGCACGTATGATTTATCTCTGGACACTTTCTGCAGCCTCTCTCTAAACCCCGGGAAGAACAAAACGGAGAGAAGTTATTAAGATGGCAGACGCTAAAAGGAAGGCACATCGGTCAGAAGAGTGCTGCTCTTTTGGCAGAGTGATCTGTGGCAGAGCTGCGTGCGGGTTTTAACCTCCTCACCGGGATCCCCC
>NW_009608481.1:0-277 GCF_000690535.1 Cariama cristata
AGCAGAGCTGGCCGGGGCCCTTCGCCCCCGCGGGCCTGGATCGGGGCTCGAGTTAGGCACCGACTGCCGCCGAGCAGCCGTCCCCTTACGGGCTTGCTGCCTGCCGTGCTTGCTTGGATGAGTCTGCGACATGCCTAATAAGAGACGAGATGGGCCAGGGCGACGAGAGCGACCGCATTGTGATCAACGTGGGAGGGACTAGGCACCAGACTTACCGCAGCACCCTACGCACCCTGCCCGGCACTCGGCTGGCCTGGATCGCTGAACCCGACGCCCC
>NW_009608481.1:304-32767 GCF_000690535.1 Cariama cristata
CCGCACGGATGAGTTTTTCTTTGACCGGCACCCGGGCGTCTTTGCCCACATCCTGAATTACTACCGCACTGGCAAGCTGCACTGCCCCGCGGACGTGTGCGGGCCCCTGTATGAGGAGGAGCTGGCCTTCTGGGGCATCGATGAGACCGATGTGGAGCCCTGCTGTTGGATGACCTACCGGCAGCACCGCGACGCCGAAGAGGCTCTGGACAGCTTTGGTGGGGCGCCCCTGGATAGCAGTGCCGAGGACGGAGACATAGATGGCACCGGAGACTCTGGTGATGGTGAAGAGGAGCTGGAGATGACAAAACGCCTAGCACTTAGTGACTCCCCAGATGGCAGGTCTGGGGGCTTCTGGAGACGGTGGCAGCCCCGCATCTGGGCGCTCTTTGAGGATCCCTACTCCTCCAGATATGCAAGGGTAAGCCATGCAATCAGCACCCTCATCAAAACACTCGAACCTCCCTTCAGTTCCACTTCCTCCCAGCATCATCAGGGTTATCTCCACTGTCAGAGCAGAGCAGCCAATCCATGTGTGTGGCCATACAAAAATCATGCACAGGCTATGGGGACATAACCCACACTCTCAAGCAGGCCCCATGCACGGGGCACAAGTGGACACCAAGGCATGAGCTCATGTACTGATATGTGGGCTTCCAGAGACCCTTATTTTCTAACAGGCTGCTAAAAACCCACAGCCTGGGGCAGGATCCCATTCACGGGCCAGGGAGATCGCCATTATACCAGGTAATTTCCCTCCATGCACAGGTTCTTACAGTCAGTCATCCCCCCAGTAAAGAGAGGCACCTTCTCCAGCCCTCTTATGAGCTAACGGCTCTCTCCCCTTTACCAGATGGAGAAAGGATCATGGGAGCAGGCAGGCCCTGGGGGACCAGGGGATTTGGAGAGTTTCTCAGCCTGGACTGGAAAGGGAGTCTGCTCCTTTCTCTTTTCTCATACGTATCATGTTAAATATGTATGATCATGCTTCTCTGAGAATGGGTAATTCAGTGCCTCACCTACCTCCTCACTCAATTGTCTTTTCCCTTCTGGGAAATGCAAAGTATTACTCAGAGAAGAGGGTTCATTCATATAGAAGGGAGACCGTGTTTGTCAGGTTTCTTGCCCGGCTACTGAAGGGCAACTCCTCCCCTCCTAGTGCCTGCGGTTGTTTTGGAAAGGGAACGCACACTGGTGCAGTTCACAGCATAGCTGTGGATTAAGATGGTCTTAAACAGTCACCCGACTTCTCTAAGTAGGTACCTTCCATGGTATTACATATGAGGATAATTACATTAATGAGGGCCTGATTCTGCTCCTGAAGTCAAAAATAAAGAAAACATTTACTTCAGGAACAGCATCAGGATTAACCCCCAAGATACCCATACTGATAAGCTGGGCAAGAGACAAAGGATAGTGCCTTCACAAAGAAACTGGTTTGGATAGGTTTTACTCCTCTCTTTAACATACCTCTGTTACAGCATAGTTGCTGCCAGCCCTGGGTAGGGATGAGTGGTGCTTTGCTGGGGGAGCATGATCAGTGTTCCTGAGGAGGATCAAAGAAGTGAGATCAGATTAGGGAGCAAACTGGATGGGTGGAGGAAAGAGAAGTGGAAATGCAGGGAGCAGAGACAGGAGAGCTGGTCCTGTATGAATGGGTGGTGGAACAGCAGCTGCTGGAGACTTTCGGTCTAAGCAGAGATCTCCAGCAGGGAGCTGCCAGGTTTGCAGACTGAATGAATGGGGAAAGCTGGAGCAGAGCCTGGAGTTCTATCTTGGTGCATTTCTAAAGATTCTTGTTTGCTTACCCTTTGGAGACTTCCTCCCTGAACACAGTAGTTCATATTTTAAATGAATTCCTTTAAACAGCATGAGGGATAAAGGAATAATAAAATATTTACCACGAGATTAAAGGATGATGGTGTTGAATTGCAGCTTTCAAATCCCTGATTTCTGTCAAGGGAACATGGAAACAGAGGAAAGGCTGGAGGGTCTCCTTCAAAAGGTTTAGTTAGCTTCCTTTAATCAAGCCCAATGTTAGCAGCCGTTGATTTGAATAGCAGATCTCTCTGGTGCCCAGGAATCTGTTGGTAAAACACATTTCAAGTCAAAGCAGTGTGCTTGTCCAAGATTTTGTGGAATGGTCCAAAAGCCAAATGGATAATGCTGTCCCAATGAAAAGGATATAAACAGAGGCTGAAACACCCTTTTGCTTGGAAGCATTATGATATTTTAGGTCGGAGGACAAAATCTATAACCAGTATTAAGAGTCTTTGAGATGTACAAGCTGGAATTCTAGGAGGATATAAATTCCATTTTCTAATTCTCTATGTGTATTTTCATTTAGGAACAGGCATTTTATAAAGTGATTTGGGTTTGTTTGATTATTTTTTTTTAAACAGTGGATGTTACACCATTTATTCACCATTACATGTGCATACCTGGTAGAATTCAACCTCTGATTTACCTCTAACATGTTCGTTCCTTGAAGGATTGTTAGACTAGAGAAATATGAATTCTGGGCAAAGTTGAAGTGTATACTGAATATTTCATGGGTTAAATATGATTCTTTAACTTGTATCTATAGAGATGTAGACCATATGCATTAATATTTTGCATGAAGGAAGATGGCTTTCATCAACACATGCACACACTGTCCATTAAGAAGACATTATAAGACACTTAACATTTTCTAATAAAAGCCATATGTTATGGTTATGAGTGTAAAAAGAGATGGGAGTTTAATTTATGCTCCTGTAACCTAACACAGACATTGCAAAAAGACCTCAAACTCACAATAGCTAGTTTACAGTAAAATAATTGATAGCATCATTAACAAGTGAATGGTATATTAAAGCAATCATTAGTAGCGTCAGGCAACAAATCCACTGTTACCTCACTTTTAATTGTGTACGCTACTTTCAATTACAAACTGTATTTCAGTCATGCAAAAATTTAAAATCACATTGCTATTTTATAAAAAAAAAATACATCACAAAAATTTGTCATCCTAATTGAATCTGAGACTTGTACAAATGGTGGTCATTATATACGTGTTTGGTGTTTACATATGGCACCAAATTGTATGTGAAAATAACATCTTAATAAAAGCATCAGTTTACATAACCATTATACTGTTACACTCGGGCAAGTAAAAGGAATACAGTATATGAATACTAAGATTAAATTAAAACCTGCATATCTGAATAAAGCAAGATTTCTCTGGACTGTATCTGGTAGACTACTTCAGTGAATGTTTAGGAACTGTCTACGAAAAGCTCAGCATTTACTCAAATCTAGCCATTCTTGGAGCATTTTGAGGGACACTGCCTACCAATACAAGTACATTCGACTGTTTTGCTTCACCAGCACCTAACTCATACTAAATCACATCTGATCTCATTGTAGATGGCCAGGGAAGACTAGAAGAGCATTTGTGTATGTCAGGCAAAATCAGCTAACTCTGCAAATTTTGTCTATTTCTGAACTTACTTTGATAAAGCATAAGCTCCCAGTCACTAATCGTTTTTCTTTAGGTGCAATATCATCAACAGCTTCTTGTTAAAACAACAGTGGCTGAGTTGAATTAAATTCTAGTTTTCTCAACACTAATTTCTTAAATAAGGTAGTTTTTTCTAAAAAGATGAAACACTTAAAAAAATTGCATTGTCTTCTGAATCTGTAATAAGAAAAGGTAGCTTGTTTCAAATCACAGATTGATTTAGACACCTACCTTAGTAAGATAAACAGGTGTCACACTTCTCTGTAACTTAAAAAATCCGCATTTGGACAACAGAGGCAAAGTCTGGTATCTGGAAGTCTGAACAGAACAACAGATAAGGTGATGGAAAAGATCAGATTTACAGAGGTACTGGGTGCATATGTAGATAAGACAGGCATCCAGGTGGATTTTCAAAAGCATCTGATCGGGCAGTTAAATATCACTGCATGTCAATGGATATGGTGCACCTAAACTGGTGAGATGTTTCTTTAAAGCTTATTAGAACTATCTTTTTTGCATCATCAGGCAACTTTGTAAATTTATTTTCCATAAGTAGATGCAAAGGGGGAAATAGAGTCACACAGAAAGCTACATAGATACACCAAAGCAGCATATCTGAGAGTTACGTTGTAATAGAGTTCCTGCCTTCTGTGCTCATTAGATTTCATAGGCCCCTCAGTACACAAATGTGTCAAAAATATTTTCTTAGCATCCTCTCTCCTTTGTATTTATGACTGGTCATGCTGTTCTTACAGTAGCGAAGCTCCCACTGACTTCCTGGGGAGTTTGGCCTGCAAGTATCTAACATCTTTGCCCCCTTCCCTCTCCTCCTCCCCAGCAGGATAAGGTTGTGTTTGTGTTAATACACAGTTGTTAGGTTAGCCAGTGTTTGGGAACCAGGAGATTTCAGCTGACATTCTTCCTAGTGCTCACATTCAAATTGGACAGTTAAGCTTCATTGATGAAGCCTCAGGAAAGCTTTTGTAGTCCTTCCAAATAAATATTTTTATTTTTTTAAAATAAAAGCTGGTTGGGGTCCTATGGAAAGTCCTCAACAGCTTGACTTGCCATTCTGGCATATGCTATACAGCTCTGATCTGGAAGAAGAAAGGCGAAACTCTCACTCACCCTTCCCTCATGTTCTCCCTTCAAATCCTGCAGAAGAATTTGCTTTCCTCAGTGGGTGATTTTTGAAGGACAAGTTTCCAGCACTGAGAAGGAGACAGGAAAAAGGACAGTGAGTAAGAGATGAGAAAAAGGTATTCCCCAGGGATTTCTTCCAGCTTTCTTTTGTACATTCAAGAGCATTTCAGCTTTGCTGTGTTCATTTAAACTGATTTTTCTCTGTATCAACTACATCCTGTAGGTACAAGAAGGCTTATGAGATCCTAGTTCCTGAATAACCGTACTGTATTGAGGCTTAGAGGCTGGGGTGATGTCTGCTCATCCTTTACCCTGGCCCAGTAGAGCTAAGCTCAGAAATTGGAGAAAGTATCAGGGAGTGGGAATAGATACTCATCACCCTTCCCAAGGGGAACTCATTCTGCAGCTGTCTGATGCGGGACACACTTTGCAGAGGAGCGCTCCAGGGACAGTGCTCCAGGGGCTCCCGTCGAGCACGAGCAGGCAGGGAGAGAAAGGAGATGAGCCGCCCTACGCTTTCCCCTACCCACAGACACCCCTCTCCCCAGGAAGAGATTTCATCAAAGGGGCCCTGATGGTGCTGCTCTCACTTCCTTGGGCCTTTCAGCAAGGTCTCCCCTGCAGAGGCATATCTAATCCTGCACTGAAGCTGGCTGCAGGAATTCTTACCATATACTTTGACAATTAACGAGACAGCCTAATTTTAACTGCACACTGCATTACAGCTCTGGAAAAATGAGAATCTTTCCACATTAAATGAAGTTTCCCTGCACTTGTAGTATAATGGAATTACAGATAGACATCTATTAACTACCATTCTATCATTCATTATTAATATAGTTCCTAAAATCCCATTTTATTCCTATTTTCTCCCATCAAGGGACATGTTACTGCAAATTCTCATATAACCCATTAGTAAGCATGGTATAGTCTTCTCTGTGTCCTATCCAAAGAAGCCTTTGCAGTGCCAGCTAGAAAGCATTCACCGCTCACACTAAGTTCCACGTTCAGACCCTATTGAATTAGCCAAGGTGGGAGCAGGCACACTCAGAAATAACTCCTGGGAGTTGTCCCTCTGACTTCAGAAGTAATAAATTCTAAAACCGTCACACACAAACAAACCAAAACCAACCAAACAAAAAATCATAGCAGCCATGCAGAACCATGACTTCATTGGTTTGAGTTGTTCAGAAACACATAGGAAGATACGATGTCTGCCCAGAACATCTTACAATCTCTTTGAAGTCACAACCTCACAGGGAGATGAGGGGGATGATGTTATCTACCTGACAAATCTATGGCTGGCTAGTACAGACTTAGAAGTTTTAAATCAAGGAAGTTTTTTTTTAATCCATTTGCCTATTTCCAATTTTATTTCTATTATTCTAAAACCTTAAAAAGGAACAGCATCTGTTGCCATTTTAATTTTCTTTTTTTTAATCTTACTTAATTTTAATGTTTCTAGGTTACAAAATTTACTTGATTTAGCTGTGATTGTATGGATCATACCATCATATGCATACACATATATATGCCTTCCTATCACTGCCACCTCCTACAATGCTGAGTGGGATTTCCATATGAGGAAGGACTTCAAAATTAAACCATCCCACAATACTTCTGAAAATGTAACCGTGGTGCCACTGAAATTGATATGAATTTAGTGACTGGCTTCAGTATGATATTTGGTCCCTTTTCTCCTTAATCCATCCCTATATGCCTTCAGTTATTTTCTTTGCCCTTCTCCTGACATTTGCTATTTTGGTTTTGGTTAGGAAAAAAAGGCAACAAAATTCTGCTATTCTCTGCTGGTGTATCATGACACAAAGGATAAAAAGATCTGTGGATCAATTATAATATTTCTATTTTAGAACTGCTCACAAAAATGTGATATGTTAGACTATACCTAGGAAAAGTATTTTGTTTCCTTGTTTTTCAAGGAAACATCTTGTTTTTCCTTCTGCTGTGCAGTCTAGTATTCAACGGTATTCATCTTTCTTATTTGTAAAAATACGTGACTGATCTGTGTATATTTATGGTAGTACTTTAGTAAAGTCTATACACATTGCCTTCCTTTTAACATAAGGAGAGATGTTAGCAAATCAGCAACAGAAGACCCAGCCTTACCGTTATTGAAATTCAGTGCCAAAATTACCACTGACTTCAGGGATAGAAAGGAATTTTCCTGCAGTATGGTTCAGGATAACAAATTAATTGCAGTGTACTGCTTTTTTAATAGATACATTGCATATTTCCATTCCAAAGCACTGAAGCGCAATAGATCTTAGCAATTTATTAGGAACACACATATTCAAATATATATTTTCATAATCGTTTAAAGACATGAGCATCCTTAGCACATTGCATCAAAACATAAAGCTCTAATACCGACAAAGCTCTTCATGATCTTACTGGCATGTTTTACTGCAAAGCACTATAGGCTGCATCCCCATTCAAACCATGACTTCAATTAATGTTTAACCAAATCATATCCAAGCTCTGTATTTCATAATAAAAAGGGCAAGCAGGGATATTCAGATTGAAAAATTGGGCCCTAATTGATAATCAAGTGTGTAATTCTTTCTCATGCAAATACAGATGGCAAAACTGAGTTTCCATTTTGTATAGGCTTGATTTTATGAAATTTCAGTGCATTCTTGGGGATAAGACTAATAGAACAGCCATTTTGAGATCTTTGCAATTGTATGACAATTAGCTTCTCAGTTACTATATGCTGGATTTGATCTGAGGAAAGAACAGTATTAGAAGGCTGACTTGGCTTTCTCTACTGAATATTGCATTACATAAATATGTGATTCACTCCAAATGGTACACAGGAGTGTTAGGATCGGATGAAATCAGAGAAATCTATGAATCTATGGAGAACCACCCCCTCCCCTTGGAATATAAACTGAATGCTGTCATTTCTAGAATAATTTTTACATCTCTCTCCTGTTCTCAGTAAGGACCCAGATTTTGCTGTCTTCACTCCTACTCTTGTAGTGATAGCTTACTCTAGGAATATCCCCATTTCCTTCGGGCTGAGAACAAGGTACTACCCAACATGGGTAAAGGTGAAAGGACCAGGTCCTAATTGATTTCCATTTCTTTCAGATGTGATTTATAAGATATAATGGGGGCTGTAATAAATCATGCTATAAAAATTATGAATAAATCTCAGTCCAAGGCTTTTTGCCGTGATTGCTTATGATGTAAGACCCTTTAATGATAGTAAGTTAAAATTGCATTGTAATGACCCTTTGTAAATGCAATAAATCTCCGATTTCAGTGCACTGCGGACAGCCAGCAATGTGTGTGCTGCACATGAGCTACCGACACAGGCACATGCTGCTGGCACACGCTTACGCAATTATGTTGATACTTCGGGAGCAGCAGTAAATCTTAGCACTGCTAGATTTACTTTGAGAAAATATTCGGTCCAGACCATTATGGTGTTTTGACCACATGACACGGTTTAAAATATCCTACTGGCTTTTTACTTGAAAACCTGGGAAAGAAGGTCCCTTTGAAGAAGGAGTAAGATGGATTATTTGGCTTTAAATAACAAAGGCAAAACCTATTCCTATCAAGTCTTACAGTTTCCCAGAGACAAATACAAGTTAAAACAGGCATTTTGGTCTGCACAACCAAACCAAATCCATCTTCTTTCCTGAATTTCCTGGATCATCTACTCAGCATTCACAAAAAAATTAAAAATGTGCACAGAAATACACTAACGGGATAATAGCTCCTTGTTTCAGCTGTAGCAGAATCCCTATTCCTGCCCACCTTTACTCTCCAAAGAGCACATTTAAAACATTACCTGCATTTCCCTAGTCAAATACAGAAAGATCTGGTCAGTTCAGGTTGCTTATTATTTGACATGCATCAGAAATTCAGCTGCAGGTTTCACTTTGAAAATTCAATCCAATAACCCTATTCTATTTTTCAGTTTAAATTCTTGCAGTCTTCATTATGCTGGATCAATTGAGAGGTATAGATGGTGGAGGCCAGTTTTGTGATTTATCCAGTTATTAAATGAAAACATTCAATCAGAGTGCTTCTAATTTGATAACAGACTTCAAAAAAAAAATCAATAGGGAGAACCCCCTAAAAATGCCGAGCACCTACAACCTCCAGTGGAAAGGAGGTCATGTCTTATAGCAGAAAAGGACATGGGCAAGGAGTTAAGAGCCCATCAGTAAAATCCCACCGCACCTCATAGGGCCAGTGCCACAGCTACCACTGATTTTAGTGGGATCCAGCCAGAGACCCATGCAGACCCTGTTTCAGGCAAAATTTTTCAGGACAAGGATATTTGTGTAATTGCCACAACACTCAATGCAAAAGGGCTTGCCTTCACAGCAGCCTCTGATCTCTACTCTAAAAATAAGACAATATGATATCAATCACATTGTGCTATTCCTGTTTCTTTTTTTAGTATGGATCTCCCCATTGCTTCTAGTGTGGAGTTTTGCAAGAAATCTAGTGACGGTACATCTTAGCACTTCTTGGGAATGTGTCCCGCATAATGCATAACTGATTTTAAGTCAGGCTTTTTCAGTAAAGCAATTGTAACTGTGCTATGGTAGCTCAACCAATACCAGACTGAGTCAATTGCTGGGGAGTGGGGGTGGTGTTTGGTTTTCTTATTTTTTCTTATTCAGATCATCCTAGATCTGAATTTTGCTTAAGCAATATTGAAATTTAGTGTTCAGCGGATAGGAATCCAGTGTTTATCCTACCAAGAAGTCCCAAAGGTGCTGGTGATTTTATTAAAAGACCTAATGTAAATTTCAAAACCATATAGATTACTTAAAATGGTAGTTATGTCTAAGCAGCAGGAAATCAATAGTGCAAAAGTGCATTCACTGTTCTAAAGAAAACATCTTTTGGAGAACCTGCTTGCTAAGAAAAGAAGCTCAGTTTACCTTCTAAGTGTCAGTGACATGGACTAAAGGCAAATGAAAAGTTTGAAATTCAATTGCAATTCTATAGCATCGTCAACTCCAAACCACAAATTTATCTTTACATATGTACTACCATCAACTACCACAACTCCTAAAACTGCACATTTACTGACCTCAAAGGATATCTTTGCTAGGACAGCAGGGTAAGCCTTTGTTATTATTAGATGATCTTTAACGTTCATTCAGAACAGTCCACACACGTTCACAGAAATATATACAGACCTACATGGTATGAATTTAGTAGAAGGCAAAAAAAACCCCACACCGCAAAAACTAAAAAAAACCCCAAAACCTGAGATTTGGACAGATGATTGCAAGCAACTGAATTCATGCAGCTTATCAAACGAGTATTTATTAGCAGATCTGACTAAAGTCATTACTTGTGCACCGTACTTGCTTGCATATGTTAGCTCTGAAGAATCCTCTTGGGTTGCAGCTAGCGTCTACAGTATGCCAGTAGTATGAAGGCAGGCCACATTCATATAGCTTAGCAAATGAACATTTGCAACGGCACAGGCACACGAACAACACGTTATATTAGCTCATTAAGCCACGTCATCTGGGTATACTTCAGCCTTTCTCATTTTCTCTGAATTTTACTGTGTGTGGAATTGTACAAGACATTTAATCTTAGTGTGTCATTTTCAAAATAGGAGAACAACTTTTTTCAGGTTACTTGCTTTGCATTTTTTTGTCTCTGTATTTATTGCAGTAACGAGCACAATAAGGTTATAATCTCCCTTGACAACTCTAAATGCTATTACTATAAAACCAGCAAGTTAGCAGTAAGCATCTCTGGCAAAAATTTACACTACAGTCAGACATAGTGTTTCCCAAACCAACCTTGACTGGAGCAGATCACCTAAAGCTATGATTCTTCAAAAGGTGCGGTATGTGTATGAGCTGTGCCAGGCAGTGCAAAGACAGCACCACTGATCACCCACCACCTCTCCATCACTCCTGCATCACGGAAATCTAGCAGTCAGTTCCTACATCTTCACTTCTGAGGCCAGACTTAGGAAGGGATGTAGCCATGCGAGTTCAAAATTATAATTCCCAAAACACTAACCCTGCAGATGTAATTTTTGAAATGCATATTAAGATTTCCCAGTGCCTACAGTATTGTTTCTGCCTGTGCCTAGAACTACTTTAGTATTGTTGGCAACTGCCTTATATCAAAGCCTTGTTAATGCCCATAATTTTTCTTCACTAACAGGCACAGTCCTTTAAATGTACTTGCTGAATACACCCTGAATACAAGCTGTTTTCAAAAACATGCTCAAACGAAAACAAGAGATATTAGTAGTGTGAAACAGTTCCCTAGATGCAGTAGTCCAGTGGCTACAGTTTTTTTGCTTAGAATGTGAAATTTCAGGTTTAATGTCTTCCTCCAACTTGAGGATTTCAAATTTTCAGCTGTCTCTGCTCAAGAGACTTCCCAACTTCAGACAGCTCCATAATCCAGGCAGTTAGTGAAGTTGATTCAGTTTGCACAGCACGAGGAATTCACAAACCAATATTCTGGGTATGTAGCAAAGCAGCATTTCCCAATAATGTGGAACTAAGAAGCTGTTCCTGTGTGGTAATTCTGGGCTACTGAATTTGGCAAGATTAATAGCAGAAAACAGATATATATAGTGGCATTGTCAGAAACAGTGTAATTTTAGCGTGTGACAATGTTAGTTTTTTATTTTCACTCACTAGTTCGAAGCCAGTTCCTGGTAGGAAAGAACCATAGCTCGTTGTCATGCAGTTGACTCCAGGATGAGCCACGTGCAATGATTTAGTGATCTCTGTGCAGCCCCTATGAAGAAGGAATGCACAAACCCCACAAAAATGTATGAGATGATATGCAGAAGTAGAGACAACTTTTTCACCCCAGAGTCTGAGCAGTTCTGCCATGCTGAAAAGCGAGCTCCCAAGTCTGTGTAAGGACATATCATGTAATTTGTTTTGAGAAGACCTATGTTTCCCAGGGCTATCAATCTGTCACCTCTCAATCATGCCACATAAATACAAGCATTCTTAAAATCTTTGAAGGCTACCTTTTCATCAATATTTTAACATAAACATTCTTTTAATTTAAATGGAAATTGATCACTTACGTTTTATTACTTTTTAATAAAAGTGCATTATCACCATTAAAGGAAAGCAATCTCAATTAAACTATTGCCAGGATAAATTGAGCTTGGAAAAGCACTAGAACAAGTCTTTGCAAGATTAGGGCTTTTTACAGCACATATGCTTCAGCTCTGGTATTAACAACCAACACAGAAGTGATCAATAAACATTCTAGCTGTTACGTTCACTGTCTTCATGATACACATAATACTAGTTTAAAATCTTACTCAAAACCGTGAAGGGTATATTGTTAAATATCCCTCTCCACTGTAATTTACCTTATATAGGTGTCTTGCTAGGGGCTCTAATGAAGCAGAAGCAGCTTTGCAGTTTTACCATCTGTTATCAAATCTACTCCTGCTATAACAGAAATACAATTGTATTAGAATTTAGAAGTGACAAACATTGAAAAAATATTTTCTTTCATTGTTTAAATAGTTTTGTTGTGCAGTCTAAAGAACAAAATGTTTGGACAATAAAAAAAAACATTTTAAAAACGGATTTAATTAAAAAACAAGATATAGCAAAAGAATAGCGATAAAGTTGTTCTACATAACCACAACACAACAAAGAGGTATAAATAAGAAATCATGTTATATTACCCAGCCTTCGGATTTAGATTTTAATTCAGGGTAACACGTCCTATTTTTATATCCTGCAGAAGAAAAAAAATTAGCAAAAAACTCCTTTGAAATATGAATGTCATTGAAAATTTTACAAATGCTACATCTGTGCTATCTAATATAGGACCATAGGACGAAACTGTAGAGTACTTGGGAACTGAATCCTCCTGTCCCTCTTTCCATCCTAAGTAAGGACCTACAGGGTAAAAACTCCAAAGAACACTACAGTTTAGCTTCACTTATGTGCAATGGACTAAAAATGAATACTTAATATTTATATGAATCATTATCAGTGTCAAGTAAGATGAAGCTTATAAAAATAGAACCAAATCAGGGAATGAGTTTTAAGACTCAGTGGGTAAATGCCTCTTTACGTACGGTATTACTTATAGATATTTTTCTAATCTGTTCTGTCGTCTTGTCTCTTAAATTATTAGAAAGGAAGAAAGGAAGAGCTACGGCAAATGTAGATGAAAGAGAAATCTTACTGGGAACTGTGGCAGGAATATGAGCAAAAGTCAGGGAGTTTGGAGCTGTGTTCCTAGGCCTCTTGTTCTCCATATGTACTACATGAAAACTATTCCAGCCTATTTCATAATTAAATATGTACATCTTTTTAACTAGTCTCTTGCAACAAGAGTAATGGTGTTTTGAAAACTCTGTGTTTGGCATCCAAAAGGCCCACTACCGCCTCTGAAAACATGCTGAAAACAAGCTAATCGCAAGCAGGCTTCAGACATTGGGCTAACTCTTGTGTCAGTGGTCTCACTAAGCCTTGGACATCCTGCAGTAGCAAAAATCTCCTTCAGATATAAATGTTGATCTCACAAAGAAAGCCCCAACAGGAATTTCAGCATCGGATCCTGATTTTCACAGCTCCTTCTAAAGTCAATGAAAGCTGCAGATGGTCTCTTCAAGTTGATCCCCAAAGGTTCTTAAGCTAGGTATTGAAAACTTTTTAAAATGTCAGTTGTGATAGCTTTGTGCGTTTGTTTATCATCATTTGATAAGGAGACTGCCAGTACTAATATCTTCCTGCATCATGAAGGTTCTGTGAGTCTTAACCATTTATGAAAATACTTTAAAAAACTTCTACAAAAAGGACCAGATATAAACAAAATATTCTTAGAATTTTAAACAAGTATTCAATATTGAAGTGCAAAATAGACAAGACAATAAGGATGAAAGTCACCTTGCAAGAAAATTCAAAGGAAGGGGGCACATCCACGAAGCTTCTGCCAGGTTCTTGGAAACAGGGGAAAGTTATCTTTCACATGTAGGAATCTGGGGAGGTCACCCTTGTTTTCGTTCTGCTATGTGGTGGAGAACTCTGCTATGAAGCAATTAAAGCCATTTGTTCCCCTTATGCAGAGACTCATGTTACACAACCTCCATCAGACAGGTATTAAAACTGGGTAAAGCAGGCATCTACTCTCTTCCCTGGATCTATATGGTTACGGAATACTGCACAGGGGGACTATGTATCCATAGGCATTTGTTTTGATCATTCGAGGATCATTTTTATAAGCACCACTGTGAAGTACTTTTTTGTACTCTCTTCATCCAGGTAGGATTTTGAAGTAGCTGTATGTCTGCTGAGAACACCACACACAACTGCTCTTTGATTTTATAACCTTTCTTACAAATATAAGCTTTTCTTGCTCTTGACTTCAGCAGCAAGGTCTAACTCAGACCAGCAGGAAATTTCATCTAATCTCTTTTTATCCTAGTTGTCCTCAATCTATTTTAGAAGTAGAAGCAAGATATACATGTTTACAGGTGCAACAATTGCGGTAAGTTTAAGCAGAGATCCTAGACATGAATATTAGGAACAACAACTTTTTTTTGCCACAAGGATATCTGATCGCATTGTTCATTGCAATAGCCAACCAGGTTTTATTTAGCAATGCTAGTCTAACAGATGTAATTTCCACTTACGGTAGCTGTGAGCACATCATTAATTCTAGTAACTGCAAAAGTTACAGTAGAAATCCCTTTCTGTGGCATCTGTTGCTCCCCACCTTGACAACTCTAGCAAAAGAAAAAAACGAAAAAAAAAGAAGAAAGAGATTTCTACTATGAGCTTGTACATGACTGTCCAGATATAGCAGTAGTTTGGTCTGAAGCTCTTCCTATAAGCGCTGTAAAGTACACAGATGGCAAAGGGTTCAGAAATACATTCAGAAAAACGCAGTAGACAATTTATGTCTGGAAACTACATTCACAAGCCCTGTACCATGTTAATTGAGAGACCAGAAGCTGTATTTTGAGAGGCATATCAATAAAGATTTGGATATGGAATGGAAATGGATGGAATATGAATGGAAAAAAATATCTTCTCATTTACTGCCTGCACTGCATATGGTACTAGCTGTAATCAAGAAAAATTTCAAGATGACACGAAGCTATCAAGCTGCATAATTCCTACTAGTGCTCACTGCAAGTGCTCACCGCAGTACTGCTATTAAAATGACCACAGGCCACAAAAACACTCTTAAGTCAACTCACTAGCCCAAATTACGAATTCTTCTAGTTAACAAAACTCACCACAGGCTTGCAGCTTAGGGTAGAACACATTTTTTTGTAAAATACACCTACCTTCATCAAAATGCTAAGTAGTCACTCGTGGTTCTGAATCTCCCATTATGCTGAGGCAGTGGTTTTATTTTTTAAACACACCTATAGAAAGAGATGAGCCAAAAGTAAAGTTACCATGCATATCACCAGCCCCTCTTTAACATTTATTCCACAAATTCAATTGTCTTTCAAATCCAGCTACTTGTGAGAGTTGCAAGAGAGTCAAAAGGTTGATGAATTTTTGGGGGTTTGTGTTTTTGGAAAATTTGCAGATGATGTTTAGGGAGCCTTCTCACAATACACAGACTTTTTGGCTAAGAAACAGGTTTTGCAGTATCAACAGTATTATATGTATTCTGCAGTTTCAGATCTAGAGCTGGTCAAATAAGTGTAGATACATTTTCTTTTTGGCAAGAAAAAAAGATGATCTTTTTTCCCCCATTTCTCCCCTCCTCTCAAAGAAGGTTTATTCAAAGTTTCTCCCTTCTTTCCATGAGAAAAATCCCAAAGATTTTTTTTTTTTCTCAGTATTAGTTTCTTTTTCTCCCCTCACACTTACTTAATAAAAAAGTGAAATGGTAGTCAGAAAGAAAAAACAAATGAGCAAAGTTTAAGAGGAAATGACCAAGAGATAAAAAGCAAAGAATTTTCTGCACAAATTTCTGCTAAAATCTTTGGATAAAGGAAAAGCCTTGCCAGTTTGAAGTCTGCAGGACAAATATGACAAATTTTGTTGAATGTTTTCAAGGAAAAAAGGATATCTTTTTTTCCCAAATCACTTTTATAATTTCCATTAAGTTATTTACAAATACGCATCTTCTGCTTGCAGTCCTTTAGCTTGTTGGAGGTGGGTTTTGTTCGTTTGTTTTTAAATCAGTTGAGAATAAAACCAGTTCCATGTAGATCAGGAAAATACAGACTTGCTTGTTAATTTTTCTTCATATGATTCTTAGCCTGGACATGAAACCACTCTTCCTTTTAGAAGGATCGACATCTTCTTGGCCTTCTGATTGTTCCTCTGTCACCCAGAGGCTGTGGCACCAATTCTGGTTTGTAAACAACATTTTAATTGTTGTTGGATAACTGATCTCATGCTCAGAGAGCATGGGATGCTATGCAGTGGAGGAACTGCAGTCATCATCAGACATTAGAAGGACACTCTCCTGAAGCGGAACTAGAGAAAATAGTGGTTCCAATGTAAGCAATAAGAAGGAAAATGTCTGGAGTAGGATGTAGCAACAATAAATAGGAGATGGCAGGAGGCTTCAGAATTAGAAGAAAAAAAAAAAATTCATTGTGGGGAGACAGAAGTCTCACCCCTTGATATTCACCAGACATCGAAGAACAAATAGTGTTGAGGCTTTAGAATGGGAACGTAGGATGACAAATCACCAGCCTACTAGTAGAGAAACAAGACAGTCAAGAGCTTGAAATCTCAGACTGTGGCAACTTACAGCAAATCCTTTCCCAGCAAGGTGAGAACAACCTAATCAGAATAATTCAAATGAGTTAGCAATATGCCAGTACATTCTGCGTGTGCTGCAAGCAGGAAAGCAGTCCTCACAAGAGCCCAGGAAAAAGGGAATTTGCAGTAATAGGTTTTGTGGTCAAAAGAGCACATTTTGCTGTTGCAAGCTTGCCAAAGATTAAAAAAAGGGTTAGGCTCCACAGTGAAAAAGCCTCTGGTATCATCACCAGTGCTACCACTGGAGAAGCCTTTGCTGTAAGGACATGTGAGGATTTTGGACAGAGCGTTCTGATGCACTCAGTTTTTTCTGTGGCCTGTGAAGGCTGAACACCTTGATGGGTGGCACAAGAGCTTGACAGGAAAAAAAACCCAAAAGCCAAAAAGAGGCCAGCTTCATCTTTTTAAGAGCTCTAGGGCAGAGACTTCAGCATTCCAACCTAGCCAAACCAGCTTTTCCTCTTAGGACTCCTGCACAAGAATGATGGCCTCCACCACACACACAGACTCCTTTCAGCTGTGATCCAAGACTAAATTGGATTTCAGGAGAAAACAATTGGCCTAATAAATATAAAGGGCACTTGTGGAAGTGAGAGTGAGCCACAGGCTCTTGGTCTGTCAGACTAAAATATGCTGTGCAAGTTTCGGCGGCAGTCCCCATAGGTATTATTCTGGAGGTGATTCTCATTGTGCATTAAATCCATGGGACAATTAGCACCCCTTCACCCTTGTTTGATCACATTAATTAACAAATTCTAGAATAAATGGGCAATCTTTAGTTCAGAATATATGCTGTCTAATGAAAAGCTGTGGCTTGTTAATGTATTCTGTTCACTGAGGACTCCAATATGAATATGTGTTTAAGATTCAGTGGCAGATACAGTGAAGGAGCTGAAGCAAGAAGGAGAGATAAGGTAGCAGACAGAAGCGGTACGATCTTTTGTAGGTAGCACAGGAATGCACCAACTCTTGATCTGACTTCAAATGTGACCTCTGGCAATTTGCAACTTCTTGACAGTGATTTACATCTATAACCAGGATAATAGAATATTATTGATCTACCTCTTCTGGGTATTGTGGAAACTAATTAACATTTGCACAGTAATTTGGAGATAAATTGGAGATACTGGATGAATTTCCAGTATTATGTTTGCTTTAAGCAGGTGAAGTGAGGACATCTTTTTGACATGGAAAGATCTAAAGTTGTTCTCAAAATAAATCAGAGGGAGCAGAATGCAATCTTATCTTTGCTTCATTCTGATTATTCAGCATTCCTCAATAAGATTGACAGGAAATGAGAAAGCAAAGCTTTTGTGCATCAGGGAGGTAAAATTTAGGAACATTTAACACTGTATCTACAAAACCTTTCTAAACAACAGTTAAAAATTCGGAAGATTCTTTTTGCTCTTTCACATGAAAAACTAATGCAAGACACACCCAGTAGAATGTGCATAACAGATTATTGACAGATCTACTAAATAACTTTTAATTAAATAACAACAAAGTTTAAAAATGGAAAACATATATCCCCAAATAGATATTTTAAAACAAAACAAACAAAATTAAAGCACTAGCAGACTTAATCATACCCTACATTTTAACTGGCCCCAGTTTTTAGCAACCTCATAAAGCCAGAAAATAGTCTAAGTGAATTAACCCTTTGTCTCCATAATCTGTGTATTCTGAATAGAGATTTCAAATTGAAGGAGCAAGTTATACATCAGCCCCGAAGTGGGATTAGAATGAACCCTTGATTTTTATCTTGGCTGTTGTCAGAAAACACGTTGCCTTCCCAGAACAGGCAGACTAAGTATGAGCTGGGAGCTGTGTCTAGCAAAGTGGGTCTCTTCCAAGAAGGCCAACACCCTACAGGCTAAGATGCCAGAGCAGATGCTGTATATGCTGAAGCCTGACATACGCTGAAGCTGCCTGAGCAATCACAGAAAGGCACAAAGCATACTGAGAGCAGTCACCTTTTTCTCAGCTGGGTTGGCTTTATCTCCAGGATCATCTTTATACTATGAGACCTCTGACACAAAGGCATCCGACAGATATTGAAGATAAGCTCTTCGCTTCCTGAGGAAACATTCAGCCAGAAGTGGCAGAGGTACTATTACAGGTCAGGATGAGAGGCAAAGAAGTCAGGACAGACACAGCAGAACTTGGACCTCTTCTGTCACTGGCAGTATGTTGGGACAGGGAGTAGCCTAGTTATTCCCTTGAAGACTCAAGGAGCAAGGCAGATGATACAGGAGTTGCCCATCTGCTTTGTAGATACCAATCTCTTTGACTAGGGTGTGGACCACAGAGCGTGTTGGAGATGTAAGCAGCGCAAGAGCCACTCGCTGGTGCCTTCTTCCACTGTAATAGTCTGGTAATTCTTGCTATAGGTGAGCAGAAAATGGCTAGGTGCGTTTGATATTGCTCAGGGGCCACTGTGTTCCACGAAAAAATGCACTGCTTTTGAAGAATTAATTCTAACTCATGTTTACCATGGTTTTGTTTCTTTATGGCATACAGGGATGGTCTGATATTGCTTATATCCTGGTTATCTAATTCAAGGGATCAAAAGTGTCAAATTTGACCTCCCTGTTCATTTGGGGTTTTTTTCTGCAGTAAATCTTGAAAGTACCAGGAATTACTCCTCTTCCAAATGGATGAACAAGAGAAAGCCGATGGAGTTTTAACAGAAAAACCCCTTTCTTCCCCACTGTTCACTGATTATAATTAATGTGAAGTTAAACACAACTCAAAGCAAAACAAACAAACAAAAGGTCAGAAAACAATTTTTCAATACTTATGTAACCATCACAGAATTTTCTAGGTCTGAATTTTCCTTCAAAAGCAGAAACTTCTCACCAACCAACCCCTTCAGGTCCAAGCCCAAGAAGTTTTTTCTCATAAGGGAAAAAAACAAAAACAAACAAACAAACAAACAAACCAAAAAACCAAACCAAACCAAAACAAAAAAACCACAAAACCCCAAGGGACTGAACTTCCTTTTAAGTCTCCTTCACACTTTCAGCCTCCTCAGATGCCGCCACTGCATCACAGAAGAAACTATCAGGCACCTTCCTTCCTGTTTACTGCAGATCAAGTCAAGGGCACTTTGAATCATTCAGGAGACACTGCCTCATAGCACACAGCCCTTGCAGAAAGAAATCCTCCAGGGAAACCAGTTTATGGCAGATGTCATATTGTGCCAGGTTAACAGCACATGTATCCCTGTCCTTTTAGCACAGACTGGAAGAAACGGTATTTGCTAAAGCTACATAGCCAAAAAGCGTAATTTAAAAACACACACTGTAATCAAATGTCTGTTTGTAACATTTATGACTTGGCAGATTGACTTGCACATCAGGCACACATTTTGATGGTTAATTTTGAGCCGTAATGCAGCAGTCTTCTATCTGGCTGGTGTCTATCCTTTTCAAAAGGCAAAGGAGTACATAAATTATGTTTTAAAAGAGGTAGGCATTTTCTACCCACAGTGTAGAGTCACTGTAGGTGGATTATTATCCAGGAATACTGAAGGGGTAGGAAGTCTGTCATTTAACCCATTCTTTGTAGTCTCCTTGCCTGCTATTGTTTTTACTGCCAACAGCCTGAAATTATCCATGTGACAGGATTTTTCAGGTAGTTCAGCAGCACAGCAGCTGCATTTCAGACAGTCAGCAGGAGTTAAAGCCCTAGAGCAAGGATTTTATTCTGAAATACTACCAGGTAAGCTCTGCAGTAGCATTCAGTTGCCTCTGCTGATGTTGGCAACTATGAAGTTGTTCCAGTTTACTCTTGTTAATATTTCCCTCACCAGACCCTGCACTACAAATGCCATATATTTGCAGAACAGGATGAACTCTAAACCATCTTACAGATGACCAGCAGGATTTTGAAGCCTATTTCTTCTGCAGTATCTTTACTACTGGGAAAATAGAAAGCAATAGCCTTCATGCTGCAAACTGAGACATTTGTACATCAGGATAGGGGCATGACTTCTAGCTAGTACAAATAGGCATAGAGCTACCTGCACTTACTCCAGCTGAGAATATGGCCTTCTACATGGAGCTCAAAGAAAATATTCTGAATTGTGACAAAGAAAAGTAATTGGCATCAGGGCTGAGCACCCCTAAATTCCAGTGATTTGCCTACAAGTTGCTGACAGTGAGCGTCTTCAGAAATAGGACCTATAAGAATAGCCAAAAAAGAGGAGGATTTATAAATGTTTAAGATGAGTTTCAGATTATCTTAGGTATCATTGTTCAACTTCTACATTTAGTATTTATGCAAAGAGAATAATATTTTGCTTGTCTCTAACATCTCTTTTTCCAGAAATTCAAAATACTTCACAAAAATTACTTTATCCTTTCAGTACCTCTAGTAAGATATGTGAGTATTCTTCCAATTTTCTCACAAAATGCGCAAACTGAGGCACGGAAAGATCCCACTTTTTTCTCAAGCTTTTCAAAACAAATAATTATCAGAAATGAGAAAGCAATCCTGCCTCCCACTGCTTAAAAAAATACAGATTTCACCGGACTCACCATTGTAAATAAGTCTAAACAGGTCAAAAGCAATACTGCTACATCGAGGAGTACCTGTGCTGTGCTTAGTTCCAACAGATGCTGCCCTAAAACCTACTACCACTTCTCCCTGAGAATGGTAGCAAAGGCTCAGTATTTTCCAAGCAGATTGGCATCTGTCACAATATCTTAGTCTTCTTCCCTGAATACTCATCTTTGTTCTCTAGAAAACAAACAAATGTCTGACTAGACTCACTGAGTGGCACCAAGATGCAGGCAGGGACATAGGCTTGTCCCCATCCCCTCCTGACCACACTTAGGGAGGAGGCCAAGAGCTGCTGGCCAATGCAGCCTCCAAGAGAAAGAGATCAGGAAACGTGAGCTAGACCCACCTTTTGAGAGGGGAGAGAAGGGATATTTTGCTATTGCAATGAAAATAAAAGCTGCACCATGTTAGTTAACAGAGCTGGCCATGCTTGAGGACATGAATGAGAGAGAGGAATCCCTCAAGAGGGGAGGGGAGTGCAGGAACATTTCACTCCTCTCCTTGGCAGCAACACAGCAGCTGCCCTTCCCACCTTCCTCCTTGCCGTCCTCTGCAGGTGCTACCCTTAGTGACTTGGCCATACTGGCTTGAAAGCTGCTCAGTTTAAAACTATCACCAATAAACTGTAATTCTTATTTCTACTCTGAACCTCAGGGGCACTCAGCAGATTTCCATCATACTCGGACATCTCCTACCCCATAACAAAGGATACCAAATAGTACCAGAACCAGAACCAAATAGAACCAGTGCACGCACCTTCATTCAGCAGCCTGTGCGTGGGATTGCTTAAGGGTTCCATTTTAAATCCCACATGTGTGGAATTTATCCCTTCACATTCGTACTTCTGCTTATAGTGATACTTCAGTTAATCAGTTGAGATCAGCCATAAACAATGGGGCATTAAAGTTCAGGCTCCTTGCTAAACAGAAGTCTGGGCAATGACTTTCTGACTACCTTAGACTCCTGAGGTAGGTCTCTGTTAAATAAAACACTGCTCAGCTCTACTCCTGGAGTTCTTGAGTAGTTGTTCTATTTTGTTTGATAGTTGGCCCCTGCCACCCTGTACTTGCTGGTATAGCTGAGCTGAAATTCCTATCTGTGATCTCATTGCAGCTGAAATTTTTATTTTGCAACTATGTCCACTTTGCACCCAAATAAAAGAGAATACAAAGAAAGGAGAATTTTATTTTCCCAATCTTTTGAAAGACAAATTACAGGGAATGATTTTAAGATAACGCATGAATTAAGGGCACTGTCAGCATAAATCTAAATTCTGTTTCAAGACTGCCAAATGCTGCTCCTAAGGAATAGATAGATATAGAGATTTCCAAAAATAACCTTTCTACCATGAAAAATTCACACAAGATTCCCACCAAAAAACCCCAAATTATTTAAAAAGTGTACTACAGCCTTCATTACTTTATTGTCCTGAATGTTATTCAGTATTTTCTTGGAGGAACACTCAGAGGCCCCAGTAAAGAACAAGGCCATGCTACGCTAGCTCATTTAACTAGGAAAACTGAGATTGTTTTCAATGGTAATTGCTATGAGCACAAGAACTTTAATTTATATAGATACATACCTCCGTATATATATTTAAACTCTGAGAAACATTTCCTTCTTTTCTACAAATGTGGAGCCTAGCTGGAGACTAGAAAAGACATGTTTCTACAGAAAGTAGAGCAGAGATCCTTTCCCAGCATTAACCTCTGGGAACTTAAGTTACTACATTTTTAAATTTAGAAAAGTTACTGGGATTTTTAGTAAGTTTTCATACTCTCCTTGAGCCCTGAAAGGATGAACCAATAGCAGCCTATTTATTTGTTTCTATAGGTGTGACACGAATAATTAAATAATTCCTACACATTTCTGAATATTTCTAAAGCATTCAGAAAAAAGTTGTCTAACATACTCCACAGACAGCCATTTGCAGTGAGGCCTTTGGCCTCCTAGATCAGAGTCCACCAATCAACCCAGTTTTCATTTTGCACATTCCTAAGTTTGTGCTGCTCTAAGAAAAAAATAACACCAGTGCAAACAGGCATTGAAATGCTATTTCTCAGCACCTGTAGCTGTATTTTCTTTTATTGCCTATATATTGTACCTTTTTCTCAGCAGAATGTTTTCCTATCATAAGAAGACAGAAACTAAGGCAGTACGTTAATGCCCATGTATCCAATTTTAAATCCCATGCTACTCCAACATACGGAAATCAATTTCCCCAGGGAGAAAGGTACTTTGCCCAAGGATGGCTGTTATCTTGGGTCTCGTCAGCTTTCAGATCTCTTAGCTGACCAGTTTTTACTGATACTTCAATTATTATTTTTTTTAAATCATCTTTTGTCAAGGACCACCCCAAGGAAAAACAGATTGAGCAACTACTGGTTTAAGAAACTGAAAACAGAAGGGGTTAGAGCTTGTTAAGGCATCTGATGAATTCAGGCACATAGTGTAATGTGCTATTCTATTTGTATAGAAGAATTAGATGCCATATTGCTCATATAGTGCACACAGTTGTTGTGCCTTTCTCAGGAGGTTGACTTTACACACCTCTAGTTTGCACCCTCTGTTAAGGGAAACAAATGAGGAAGCGCGGTTTTAGGTTTTATCTGACTGAGGCAGGACACATTGGCAACCGCAATACTGGGAGCTCAGAGATCCAGCGCAGCAGCCTGGATGTTATCCATCTAATTTCAGTATCTAATCTCTCTAGACACTTATAATATGCCACTCACTGGCGTGCTCCATCTTAGCTGATAGTGAAATCATTTAATACAAGTGGGTAGTGAGGTAGGTGACAGGCTGATTGATGGCAATGTCTTCACTTAAAGCTATACAACAACACCAGACAGAGGTCTAGAGCAGCTCAGGAGTAGAGCTCTGCCTAAATTTGTCTGTATCCATGCAATTTTATCATGCCAAAGTGTGGCTTATACAATCAATTAAATCATTTTCCTAAAAAGAAGTTGAGCTACCTCAAACCAATTTCTTAAAGCAAAGAGCAGCAGCATCTCACAGGATACTTAACAGCGAAGTTATGGTGAGAATTACGATTTCTCCCTCTTGGCAGTGAGAATCTGCTTTTCCACTACCTTGTTGTAACCAAAAAGAATACTGGCTCCTTGAAGCTACCTGTATTTTAACTGTGATCTCTAATGCCTCAGCAGCAAAGCTGGTGGTGTCTGACAACAAGGACGCACACATGCCAACACTGCTCATGCTTGGTGTCACAGCTCTGTCCTGCCTATCGTGTGAGTAGGAATCAGACAGACCTTTTAAGGCACATTTGGTGTCCACCAGTTGCCTCAAATAGATGAGGAAAACCAGCAAGCACCAAAAGCACAGGCAGAAATAGAGGGATGCTCCTGCAGAGAGTGGTTCCTGCATATTAATACCCATAATTAAAGCTTAGGAAAGCCTTTGCTCCTCTATTCCTCATGGCACTCCTGCTTGGAAATCCCAGGACAGACTGGATCCCACAGGGAATGCCATAAAAAGTCCATTCTTGACGAGCCTCCAGACAAAGCCTAAGGGCAGGGCTTCACGTAAAGGAAAGAGGGCTGTACTGAGTTAGGGTGCAGGAAGGTCTGTTCTTTTCCTTTCTTAAGGGCCTTGAGCACTTCAGGTTAATAATTCATGCCCACTTTTCTTCTCCATTCCTTAAGCCCAGCTGGTTCTAGGGAAAGCGATGGCAGAAGAGTCTGTGTCCACCCTTGTATTGCCAAGGAGACGTAAGCTGACTACAACCTCTGCACCCACAAATTCCCTCAAACTTTAGTCTGCAGCCAACGTCTTGTTCTGCCTTAAGGAAAAAGATAAAGGCAAATTAGGTCCTTTTCACCTCCACCAGCATTCTCATGGAAACTGAGTCCAGATAGTTTCAAACCCTCTGTTCAGGAGTGGCCTGTACAAAAGCTTCTGAATGCACACTTATTACGCTCCTGTGGAAAAAAATCAAACCAAATTCCCCTTAATTCATAAAAGAGTATCTGGAGCTGGTGGCTAATTCTGTCCCACTTCTTCCATGTTACATTTAAGCTCTACATTGTGGGGCTGCTTTCAATCCAACAGCAGCACAAAGACAAGCTTTCAGCAAAACCTGCATTGTCTGAGGTGTTCAAATGGGCATAACTAAAAGCATTTCCCTATGCAAAGCTGAATTTTAACATTATTTGCAATGAGACTGTGACATACCAGCATTTTACACCCTTTGAATGGCAGGGATAAGATGAAGAGAATTTTTATGCTAGTGATTGTCTGTCTTAATGAAGGAGCTTTATCTCCCCCAGTGCCATGTGGTTTTGCAGTTTCTGTGGTAACGACTGACTGCACAGAGAGGGAAGTGGTAGCACAGAAGCCAGTGTAAATTGCTAGCATGTAAACAAGGGCTACCTTGGGGTCTGGTTTACATACATAGTTTTTTGACTCGGTTTACGATCAGTTTCTGGAAGGTAATTGTTAATGTCTACAATATCCATTACTTGTATTTTGGAAGCCATTGAGTAAATATCCTGTATGACATACTCTGTATGCCATACTTTGCCAATACGCAAATGCAACTTCTAATTTAGGATAAAACCAATTTGATTTTTGTCCATACTGGGACAATTCATTCTTTAGTCCAGCCTAGAAAACCAGATGTAAACTCTCTCAATGAAAATCACAAAATAGAAAATATGAAAGTATAGAGTATGAAATATACACACACATGTATGAGCAACCCAAAGCAAATAGAAGATGACATGACATGAAAGATAAGAGCAGGTAAAGCTTTTTTTTGTTCTGTTTTCATGGAAGAAGTTGATTTGCGTTAATCTCAGGGAGCAAACTCGGGTCAGAACACCAAAACTGAGTAAGCACTTCAAGTGACTGAAATGAAGTGATGAAGTGGACCAGGCTTAATAGCTTTCATTTAAAAAGACAGTTTGCATTCAGAGTTAAGGATTCAGTAACCATACGCAAAACCTTTAAAATAACTCAGGAAACGCCTTCAGAAATCAAGACTGCAATGGTTGGTGCCATTTCTTTCACTACCCACATCTAATCACACCCTACTTCTCTAGAAACACATGCTCAAAATGGAAGCAACTTCTCAAGCACCAAACTGTGTTTCTGGTTTACTGAATTCCTGCAGAGTACTGAAATTTCATTGAGTAGAAACTAAGGCATCCAGACCAATTTGTTTAGTCATGAAAATAAGGGAAGAATGGAAGACAAACAAGTTGCAAGGATGGAAACTCCTGAACTAGTTTTCTACCAGCTTCTCACAATCCACATATGTTTTATGAAATGTGTTTGTGTTGACTAGGAGACAGGACTAGCTGCTTTAAAAATAGGGCACAGTCATTCATTTCTGTCAGTCCAGCTCTGAAGAGTGCTCTTTAACACAGAGATTTCAGGCTGCTGTAACCACAGCGTTCTCAACTAAATTAGTTTCTTACCTGAAGGGTAATAGCGATACCAAACATCCCATAGAAATATGTTGACATATACCAACCACTCTGCAGCCCAAATTCTACTGCAGTCAATAACAGATTTACACTAGCAGCAGCAAGATTGAGGTATTTATGGACATCACTTGATGTACTGGTTACATGGCTGAAAACAAACAGCCCCAGAACAATATAGTGTGCTTGAAAACCCCAGTTGTTGTGCTGTTAGATCTGGCCATGGCAAAGCTGATTTCACTTGGCTGTGGTACCCATGAGCCAGAGTAATGGAGGTTTCCAGCTCGTCCTGGAGCACTCAGACTCAGCAGTGCTACAACTGCATTTCCAGCTGGTACAGCACATTCTTTAATATTACATTACTTCGGTTTCCGAGTGGAGGTGGGCCTCGAGTTGCTTTTCACAGGGGAGTCCTCCTAGGCAGTGCTGCTCTTTGGCTTTTAGTATTTCCTTTCACAACAGGCAAGAGCTATTCCCATCACCTCCTGGCTGTTTGCCATTGCTCTCCGTCATATTGGGCTGCCACTACCAGGACTGCTACAGAGCTGCAAGCATATTGCAGTCAGTGCTGCTTTGCAGTGAGGGAGATGGCCCTTGAACGGCAGGCAGCAGCCCTCCTCTTCCAGCTCAACAGCTGCTCTGCTGGGGACAGTCTCAAGTCACCCAGAGCTACTCAAACCAGAGGCACTGAGGCTGCCCGGTACTATGGCATAGGCAAGACGGAGGAAAAAAGCAAAGTCCCAAAGGCCACACTAAAGATGTCCCCATCGATTAGCTTTGTTTTAACCAATTAAAAGTACACATCTGTCATGTGTCAACAGAGCCTTCATTTCTCCTCACTGTAGCTTCTCCTTCATCTCTCAGTACTATCACATGATCTCCTCAGTCAGTTCAGAGGGACAAATCTGGGCCCAATCCACTTTTCTGTTTGGGCCTATTCCTACTCAGGATTTTTAGATAACCCTGTGTTTGAAGGCAACTAGGATCCAACTCACATCCTTGGAAAAGGATGGTCAGCAGCTTGTCTACCCAGGGGCCTGATTTTGAATGAAGAATTCAGTGCTCGGTTCAGGCACCCATTTCTGTGAAAATTATTACCTGATGGATGCTGAAAGTCAATGCTTAAGGCAGCTGATGGATACTGAAAGAGAGTTTTAAAGCATCCTAAAAGTACTCCGTGCTTAAATTTCCCAAATTTAAATAATAAAGAATGATTTCAAGAGGAATTGATACCTAAATTAACAAATTCCATTATGAATTTGTCCTTTTGAGAAATTATCCTCTGGTTCAGTTTTTTAACTGCAGAACAATTTCACTAGTTAATATTTTCTAAACAAAGGAGAGAGATTAATATCCATTCTTTTACAAATTACTAACTCTGATTCTAGTGAAGTTAACACAACTTCTTCAAAGAGAAATTAATGTAATTTTGCAGGTTAACTACAAATTTGCTAATTATTTGGTCAGCATTTCACTATATCAGGAGAAACACCATTCCCTGTTTTTATCCAATTACAGGGGGAAATATACTTCATTGCTTGAGTATGTAAACCATCACCTACCCTTTGGTTTAGGAGATAAATATTTTTAAATTACAATTGGCTAATATTTATCCTAGAATTAAAACAATGATAATATCTATGCCATTCCTCAGACTTAAATAATCAGACCATTATCCCAGTGCAAGCAGAAAGGAAAAGCAAGGTATGTGCAAAACAATCAGGCATTTCAAGATACTAATTAATATTTCAAGATGCCATGGGTTTAAACATTTCCCCAGGTATTAATTACACTGTCCTTGGAGATCAGCAAGCATTTAATTATTGACTGCAATGGGAACAGAACCTCACCTGTATTCTGTTCTCCATACTTAACTAAACAATTCATCTGGTATTGACAGATGTCTGGGACAGCAGACAGCAGGACTTTTATGCTGCACTGATGCTAAATACAGCAATTGACAGTATTCTCTCTGGCCAAGTGAATTTAGGCCATCAGAGACAGCATTTCTGTAACTACTCCTGACAGGAAGAATTATTTTCTTGAGTATTTTTCCCAAGATTTTAAAGCTTGTGTTAATAATTTGCTTGCTCCTAAACTGAATGACAAGTCAGTGCCAGTATTTTTTTACGGTCTTGTTCAGAATCCCTTAGCAGTCTAACTTTTCCTTAAGATGTAGATGTTCTTCATAGTTTCCTGTGATTTATGAAGATAACATGTCATCAGCATAACATCCCCAAAGTCCTTCAAGACAATGTTCCTGGCCTCCCCTGCTTCATATTGTCAGAGTGCTGTAAGGAAGAAAGGTCCTCACTTAGTGCCAGCTAGGAACAGACTGCTGCCATAACTATCGTAATCTGTTTAGCTGATGGTCCATTTCTCACGTGCTCAGAAGTCCATCAGAAAAGACGACTGCTTCAGGCTGCTGCTGACCACACTCCATCATGGAGCAATGCCAGGGCACACAGGGACACCCTGTGCCCTTGTGGGCAGGTCAATGATAAATAAACATTTCAGGTGTACTAAAGACATGTAATCTACCTTTTCTGCCCATGTGGATGGACATTGGTCAGAGTGAAGTCTTACCCTCTGCTTCTGGCTTAGGCAACTATTTCTTTCTGGGAACAAAGATGTTCAGTGGAACAGTGTATTAATGACCAAGGTTTCGTGTTTCTGTTTAGCTGGGAGGGTTCTGGCTAGAAGCAAGCCTTGAATGCCAAGAGATCTATATAAAGAACATAGCCTTAGTGATTAGGTCCTAGGACGTGGGATGCAAAATAAACAAGAGCAAGAAACAAAGATCTAGATTTATGATCCAAGTGAAGAAGCCAAGAGCACTTGTGGAGATTCCCATAGCAAGGGAAGAGCAATGAGTGAGAACACAAAGTACTACAAAATTGTCAGTTATTTAAGGCAGAACTGGTGAAAATGAATTGGAAAGTTTCCAAAGGATGCCTTTTTGCTTTATTATTTATAATGGCAACTGCTTTGTATAAACTACCTTACACAATTGTTTTTGCCTTCACCCTGATTTATCTTTCTTTCCTTGACAGATTCTGCCAGAACTGTTTAAATAATAATTTGATGTGCTACATGCAGATTTTCCTGTCTACCCTCCACCCTCACACAACCTACCAGTCTTACTGCAAATTGCATAGGGATCCACCATGCAGTTTCTCTACATAAAAGATGTTGCTTTGCTTTCAGACAGAAGAGGTTTGACTTTCTTGAATGCCATCCAGAGACACAAGAAATTAAGGGGAGGGAGGGAAGACATTACCACTATGACACTTAAAGACGATTTTCTCCTTAGGGATACACCACACTCCCCTTTCACATTCTCTGCTTCATCCACATGCAGAGCTTTCAGCAACACTAGAAAAAGAGCCAGACAAGGAGAACGGAACTGAGAAATGCAAAACTGGTTAACAAAGTAGAGTTTTTTGCCTTTTGAGCACATTGCCCAGTTAAGAAACCAATTTCTTTTGCACAGACTCTTTAATTAATGTTTTCTAAAGTGCTTTGCAGTGTTTGAAAAATAATATTAAAAACCAAGGAGACTGAGCAGGAGTACAAAGAGATATGAATTCAACAGAAGTATTAGTTCAAATTCAAACTGAAATCAAAAATCAGTAAATACACAGAAGAGGATACAAATGACAGGAGCTGCAGGAGCTGATAGCAATGAGTGATGTGGAACAGCTGAGACTTAAGTCCATTTTAGGACAACCAGAACAGGTGTGGACGTAGGCAGAATTTGCTGGACAGGTTGGAATAAGACGTGAGACAATTTGCAACATGCCAAACATAAGAAAAGGACATAACTGAATTTGTTTGTAATTTTGCTGCAGTTGACAGTAATAGGAAACCATGAGCCTGTTCTTTTAAGCAGGGTGGGCACAGAAGGTCATGCCCAGATGTTACATGAACACATAACTGAAAAAATTGCAAGTCATGCATGCATGCTCCCCCAATTAACTGAATGAAATTGGTTGGACAGTGTTTTAATTTGCCCATAGAATAACATCTGGACTAGACATGTGATTTTAGCTTTTTTTTTTTTTTAATACACACTGAATTCAGATTTTCTAGGATGGAAGGAAATAAAACATGCTAGATCTTGATGTGACACTAACTCAAGTAGCACAACAATGCTGCTTTTGGATACACAACCTGTTAGCTAAAGTCACTCAAACTTACAGTTAAGAGTTAGCAGCTAGACTGTTAACTTCTATGTGGTGCTTTACAAAGCTTTCTTCCCTGTGTCACCTCTGTGAAGCCCTAACTTGCAGATACCCATAAAGTTCATTCAACCAAAGGCTAAGAGCTTTAAGTATACTTGAGACCGCAGCACACTTCAAAGGTCATTATTTATCACCATTCATCAAACAGGAAGCAATTAATTTTTAATGGAAAATCAAGTCAATACATCAAGGGCTTTTTTTGACATGCCACAGCTTTATGAACTGCTGGGAGAAAATGAAGTAGCCTGTAGGGAAGCAGGAAACCTTTTATTTACTAGTGAGGAGAATCCTAACAGGTCTCTGGTGTTGTGGTATGTAAGGTAAAACACAGCCAGATATTAAGGCAACATTCAAAAGCACATAGCTCAAATATTTCCCTCTTTCACACAGCGTGTTTTCCTTCTCTCCAAATATTTGCAGTGAGAGTTCAGTTTCCCTCCTGCTTACCCTTTCACCAAACAAAAATAATGCTAGCAAAACACTGCACACAACCAAAGGAAAAAAACAGCTAACAAATATAACATAGTAAGAATGAACCAGGCTAGTTTAATCTCATTCTAATTTAACGAGGCTGTTTTGTTTAACAATTACTCAACTTAAGAAGAAATAAAACCAGAAAGAAACAGTGCAACCACACTGCTTCCAAGAACCAATTTGTTTACACAAATGTCCTCTGAATAACATGGGAGGAATGGAAGATGCTTGTAGTCTCTCCCCTCTTAGAATATTCCTTTCTAGGCTAAGTGCTTTCAGAGGGATGCTAACCTGGAACATAGCCACAAAGTCCTCTTGCCTTAGGCCTGGCCCTCAGGCCTCAAAGTCATTAGTGCCTCCAGAGGCAAAGACTCTCCAGAAAGATTGCTTCAGATAGCCCCTGCAACTCAGCTTGGGGGACAGGTAGAGAGAGGAAAAGTCCTTTTGCATATTGGGTTATCATAGCTTCTGTTGCAGACGTAAAGAGACACTGGCAGCTCAGGGACTGCCTGATGTGGAGGGAGACATTCAGCATCCAGCACATGCTGGACGAAGGGGATGGACAGTCAAATGCTCCACAAATGCTGTATCAGAGAGATATGGAGATACGCCAAACTCTGCTGATCCTCCCCCAAGATGCAAAATGAAAATCACATTCCTGCAAAATGGAAATCACATTCCCGATTCCTCCTGGCTGGGTGTCCTGGTTTGGCTAAAACAGGCCCATTTCTCCTTTCAGTAGATTTTCCTTCAGTTAAGTTTCTCCTAAGTAGCCAACTTCAGAAAGTGTAGTTACATCTTTTTCAGACAGCGTCTGCTTTCAGAATTGATAACGCTTGATGTTTGTAGTTGTTACTAAAGTAACAGTAGGATTGGTATGCAGAAAGGCCCATGTTTATACTTATTCCTATGGGAACCAAGGTCACTGCTGGCTCTCTCATGTTCCACGTGTGAGAAGGCATAAAAGGCTTGCAACTGCAGGAAAGTGCAGACAGGACAGGTGACCAAAAACTGACCAGCAAGGTATTCCATCCCATCCACGTCATACTCCGTATAAAGCTAAAGGCTCAGGGGTCAGCCCTTCTTTTATGGCCAGCATCCCTGTGGGACTCTGTCTGTTATCCTGCCCCGATCCTGATCTGTGTATTCCTGAATCCAGTTGCTATCTGCTGCTGAGTCCCGTCTGGGACATGCTGGGTGCCTGCCCTATCCCCCCCCTGCCATGGCATGAGTGCGAGCCACTGCAGGTTGCAATTCTATGGTCATCATTGGGAAGCTCAATATTGGTTTTATATAATTTTATTTCTATTAGTAGTAATATTAGTATTAAT
>NW_009608482.1:0-1149 GCF_000690535.1 Cariama cristata
CCCCCCGCCAAAAAACTGACAGTCCCCCAGCCACATGTTGTGTTCCTCCACCCTGGGCCTTGGTGGAGTGACTGACTGAGAGGGCTCCGAATCGCAGACTGAGAAGACGTCATTAGAAGGTTCCAAGTCGCAGACTGAGAAGACGTCATTGGATCCATGGGTGGTGATCCTATCTTTTTGTGTCCTCTCTTTCTCTCTGTCTTTTTTCCTTTTCTCCTTCTATTCCCGATTTTTTATAAGAACTTGCCTAGTCTTTCTATTCCTTCCGCCACAGTTTTAGGGAAATTTTGTAATAAAGTTAAATACTCTTTTTCTACCTCTGGAGAACCTGGTTTCTGCCGTGAACTGCGCAGAGTACTGTAAAAGATCACCTCTCCCCACCCCGCCAAGCAGAAGGGGACAACATGTTCCTGTGCAGCTTGATGTAGGTGAACCTGCTTTGGCGGAGGGGTTGGACTGGATGATCTCCAGAGGTCCTTTCTAACCCTGACCATTCTGTGATTCTGTAAGGAAGACTCTTTTTCTATGTCCAACTGTGAAACATCCCAAATATTCCATGTCTCATAGAACTAATCAGGCTTTACTAAGAGCTAGAGGAAAAGACTAAATAAATTAAATTTTAATTTAAGTCTCGAGTATTGGTTTAGAGAATTTTCCTACTTTATGTTATGACTGTCTGAGATTTTCTTGTGATGCTAATAATTTATTGAATCCATGAAAGATTTAGAGATGTCACCAAAACACATGAAATGCAATTAAACTTTGACACTAACCACTTTGATCAAGTAAGGTCAGAGAAAATACTTGCATCTATTAATATTTTATGAAGTGAACTCTTTGCCCTGATTTCTGAATAAGAGGAAGAAACTCGAGGGACATGATATGTCAACAGTGTCAGACAGAATTTTTAAAAATAATACACGAGTGAATCACTTGATGACATGAGTCAAGCAAAAGCCATTCAGGTTCCAGTTGTGACAACTATGCTAGCAACATTTTTTCTCTACATACTGTCAATATTTTATCTAAAAAATAATTTGAATTATACTTTTATTTTTCAGTCCGTTTGTTTTGTACTGCAATTGTTTTATTGACTGTTGCAACAAATAAATATTTATTTCAAAGAAAATAAATAAACAATATAAATAA
>NW_009608483.1:0-7235 GCF_000690535.1 Cariama cristata
GGACACGGTGT
The DNA here is from genome assembly GCF_000690535.1 of Cariama cristata. Classification (NCBI taxonomy): domain Eukaryota; kingdom Metazoa; phylum Chordata; class Aves; order Cariamiformes; family Cariamidae; genus Cariama; species Cariama cristata. The sequence continues at coordinate 12 of NW_009608483.1, forward strand.
ATGTGTGGGTATGTGTGAGAACAAGGGAAGTGGCCAGCCCTTCCTAAGGTTTTGGCAAACAAGCATCAAAAAAGACATATTAAGTCTTTGACAAAACTTCCAAGGTGAAGCAGAAGTGGAGGAAAGACCCTGAGGGAAATCTGTCGGAGACCCTGCATGCTGTTTCTTCTGTTTCTTCTTTTCCAGCACAATCCCAGTAAACTGTATTTTACTGCCTGCTGTAAGGAAGAGAGGGGATATTTAACGCTTTGGCATTTCTTGTTGTGAGCTTGCGATCTCCTGCCCCGGGGCTTTACAGGCCTTGCTGGGCCTTGCAGCAGGAGCATCAGGCGTGGTGGGGCCAGAGACTGGGTTTCCCAAGTGCTCCAGCTCTCCCTGTTACTTTGGCCCCAAAGGCTGAGGGAGAAAGGGGAGACTGCAGCCCTACAGACACAGCTGAGGGCAAAAGGGCCTTCATGATTGTCTCCAAAAAATGGACGACCAGCTGGACTTCCCTCCTGACAAATCAGTGAGCACCCCAGAGCTGATGCATAGGGGAGAAGTTGTTCTGAAAGTTCCCACCCGTTTGTGATACGAACCTTGATTCTGGATTTTTATGACCTCTCAATACGGCTTTGCCCAGGCAGCCTGCTCCCAGGCGTTGCAGATTCACAAGCTCTGCATCCTGGCTGTGCTTTAATGTACTCTTGCTCTCTGCAGAGCTCTTCACAGCTTTTCCTAGGTTGCACGGATCCTAGTCTGCATGTTGTCCATGCAATCCATGTCTGCTTTTTCTGTTACTTCTTTCCAGTTCACCTGGCAGAATGGAAAGCCATTGCAGCAATGACAAGATTCTTGCAATCCTGTCTTGCTCAGCATCCTCCTAGACAAGCTGGGACAGACAGCTCAGGACTGAGAAAGGAAATAGCATTTGAGCAAAAGCAGAGAACGTGAAACTTCTTACTAGAGGATATGGTAGGTGGGGCCCTGACGGCACTGCTCAAGAGAGTAAACCAGCTCGAAAGAGGAACCTTGAAAGGCTGATTTACAGTGACTGCTAGGTCGTGCAAAGGTAAACTCCGCTAGAAAGCCCTACTTTCCGTGAAGGAACAGAGGAACTATGAAGTGTATGGGGAGGAGCACAGGGGAGAGGGGGTTGCTTGGGTTTGGGGCATGTGGGAGCACAGGGATGGCACTCATCCCAGGAGGGTGGCAGGGGCACCCACTGTCAGAGCATGCCTCCAGAGGCAGGGAAGGGGAGGCTGAACCCAGGCACTGCTGGAGACTCTCAGGCCCTCCTTAGCTTTCAGCAGTTAATATCTTTCACAAAGGGCTTCTCTAACAGCTTGAAGCAGCAGATTATTTTCTGGATTGTGACTTGCTTCAGGCTGATCATATAGGAAAACCCAGGCCTAGTGCAACTCCTGTTTTGTGCTCCTGTCACAAGAAATAAAATCCCACAGTCTGGTGTGCAGAGCTTTGGGGAGCAGAAATTAACCTGTGATGTCCCCCAAAGAGGCAGAGACTGCTGAAAGGTATTAAAACTCAGCCTCACCATATCCTTATGGTATGGTTTGGGAAAAGCAGTACAAGGATGCAACAGCTCACTGTGGAGGTAGATGTGTAGACAAGTTTTTTTGTTCTTTAGGTTGTGTAAAGGAAACAGAAATAACAATGTAATTTTCAAATTTCACTTTCCTACCATGTAATAACTGAAACAGCCTACCCCGACTTTTTCCTGTGTTCTCCCTAGAAATGCAGTTTTCTGAGATTTTTACTGCCAAATTCGAGAAAGGAAGGAGGTGGCTTCAGCTCACCAGCTTTTTTTTGTGACATCTCAAGCCCCTTTTCCACTATGCTTGGGGTCAAACAGCCTTCAGTTGCCATCTTACACATAGCCCTTCCCTCACAAAGCCTCTGGAGGAGAGAAGACGTGGCAATGATGTATACTGCGACCACAAGACCAGCAGCATCGCTGTTCATAATCAACAGATGGGGACGGTCTGTGGCTTTGTTCACATTACCGTGTTCTGGGCTTTCTAATATAGATCAAAACAGCCATCACCACAGGGGCAAACTAAATGCCAGTGAGTTCTTTGCTTTCTTAAAAGTATGTTTTCTTAACCTGTTACCTCAGTTGAAATCATACCTGGCTTTTTTGCAACTGCCTGCTTGGACATTGTAGGAACTTAAGAAAATGGATGCTGAAAAGACAGTTCAAATTAGCGTTAACACTAGATGCATGGAAAAGGGTCTTTAATTACTGAATTAGACAGAGGAGAAAAAAAAAGCTATCAAATTTAGAGGTACCCACAAAAGCTAAAAACATTCTTAGGACACGTGATACTGAAAAAGCCTGCAGGTCAGCAGTCCGCCAGCCTCACATGACTTCTCTGCAGTCCACCCAGTGAAGTGAACCGCTTTGTTGGAGGCAAATTCACCTGAAAAATTAAAGCTGGAGACAAGCAGAGTGGCTGAGCTCCCCAAAAACAAAGCTTGCATCTTTTTTGCTCATCGGCTTATTATTGTTCACGTGATGTGGCTTTCTGTGTGATCTGATGTCTTCTAACAGTACTTCTACCACTTCTCAATGTCCTCTTCGACTTTTTGGAGGAGGAATTGCCTGGGTTTTGTCCTTTTGGGAAGATAAAGGAGGGAAGTTGGCAAATTAAAATGCGTAATGCAGGTTTCCCTTTTTAGCACTTTTTAAAGACCAGTCCCACTTCTTCTCTAAGTGCTTTGTTATTATTTAACCCAGAAGACTGGAAATGAAGCCTCAGACCAACTAGAATTCCTCTTCCTCCTCCTCCTCCTCCTCTGCCTCCTGCTGCAAAAAGGCCTTAGAAACCATCTGCAGGCCTCTAAAGATAGGTATTTTTCTCTGGTATCAGGGCTGTCAGATCAGCCTTTTCTTTATTCCAGGGCAAACATGACTTCTATGTGTACAACCCTAGCTGAGGAAGCTCTTAAACACCTTGTTCTGCTCTAGCATGACAGGGAATAACCTTTCTTTGCCACCTCCCAAGATGCCACAACTCTCCAAGATGTGGTAGAGAGTGGAGCAAAACACCTACACAGAGTCTTTTAATACAGATGGTTGGTAAGTCAGGTTTCAGCGTACACTTCCCAAAAATCATACAGCTTTTGAGTGAGTCACATCGGCAACGTTACCCTTCCCTTTGCATTTGGACTCCCACGTACAACACAGTTTACTGCGCAGCCAGAGTTCATTTGCAGAAGGCATCAACATCGTGATCTTGGGTCACAAAGACTTAAATTGACAGTAGTTTTTAAAATTGTTACGATCATACTTTCATGGACTCTCTGGGGGGTGCATGAAGCATGCGTTGAGTCTATTTGAGTGGCTTTGTGCTCCTTCCATGTCTGATTACCTCTGATGCCTCCTCAAAATGCTCTGGAAGTTCAATTGCCACTATCATTTTAAATAAAGATAACTACAAGCTTTGTTTTGTTTTGTCCTCTCTTTACCTCCCTTCCCAGTTCTCTCTGACATTAAAATAAAACTGAAGTGGCAGCAGAGAAAAATTCTGACTTGACTCACTCAAGTTGGATACATACAGTTTTACACCAACCGTTGAAGGAATTATAGGGCCAATAGCAGCAAAGTAATTAGGAAAAAACAGTTAATTTCTTTAACATCAGCTTTTACCTTTACATTAGTTGCAGCAAGCCTGTTATTTTTTTAGAAAGTCCTGTTTTCATTCTCAGGGATGATAAAGTGCTCTACATAAAACCTTAGCCTATTTGGAGCTGCAACATTTGTCAGCTGAGGGTTGAAGAGAGGAAGGCCCCAAGACTGCAGTTACTGAAACAGACAAGTCTGAGTGGGAGTCGAGCGGGTAGTCTTTACTGAGAATGCATCATCTGAGAGAGGGAACAGCAGAAATGAAATGAGATACAAAGGAGGAGTTCAAGAGAGAAAGAGGAACGCCTCTTCAGCTTCGGCTTCAAGTGTTAGCTCAGTCTTTGTATAAAGGGATGATGTACGATCTGCTGTATGATTTCTCATTTCTTAGAAGGTCTCTTCTTTCTTTCCTGGACTAGAATACTTGCTGGTCTTATTTGCTCCATGTTGCAAAAGTAATAACGTCATATGTTAATGTCCTGGAGATAAAATTTGGAGATTATTCAACAAAGACTTAGGTAACAACAAAGGCTTGAGTAATTCATATTCAAAAATATTTAATTTTCAGATGTTCATCATATGCGTTGACTTCTTGGTTACAGGAAAAAGATTGTAACATACAGCATCACAGTGACATATAATCAAGCTGTAACAGTGCAGTTTATTACAACTGTGTAAACAAAAAGAACTATTTCTGTAATGGCAATCTTCATGAGCCAAATTCTGGCATACAGAATCTCAGCAGAAGTCAAAAGAAGCATTTACAAAGAAAAGAAAACCCCAGACTGAAGCACAGTATATGAACCTCGCCAAAATGGCCCAATCCACATTTCATAAGAGAAAAAAGTGTCCTCAGAATTTTTGCTTGCTTGCTTTTAAGGAAATTCCACCTGAAATTTTTCAAGGCATCAATCCAGCATGTGAAATATTTTTACTATTATTGAATGATATGATCAAAGAGTAAACGTCTCTTAATTACGACCATGTGAATACCTTCTACTGCAACATTATTAAAGGAGACGAGATGATTTGGGAATGTCATTGTCTGTATAGCTTGACACCTGCAGAAGATATTCCTAAAGGAAATAAAAATAAGTTATTGAGAAATAAAATCCAATGTGCTCCATCAAAGAATCTCTTCTGTGTGTAAATATCTAAGAGAAAAAGTAGTATCTTATTTTCCTGTGACAGAAGTAAACGATTTGATTATAAGACAATGTACACACTTTAAACTGTAAGATGGGCTTTGAACTTGAAATACACTCATCTCAAATAGATTTTAAATATTAGCACCTAAAATGTAATGCTTGGATTTAAACAATTTTAGTAGCTTTCAGGTCATGCATTAGATATGGCTTGCTTGACAGATACAATTTTGCCAGCAATGTTTTAGTGTTCTGTGAGATCCTCTTAATAAAAACACCTAGGTCTGAATGCCACTACATTTTACAGGTTTACCTTTCATATGGGAAGTTTTGCATATGTTCCATCTGCAGAGAGAAGGCCCCACAGTAGCAGGAGGTATAGATAGAGCAAAGAAGTTACAGTTATTAAAAAATAGTGGAAAACTGGGAACATGTGATATAGTTACAAGCTGGTATCTTCAGTTTACAGAAAGCTATAAATTTGCTTGGTTAAAAAAAAAAGATATCCAACATGTGCTTAACTCACATGCTGACACCGAGTTCATGCAAACCATTAAAAAAACCCAACTTATAAATTTTATCCTTCAGAAATGATGAATGTACTTCACCCTCAAATAAACGGAAGTCCCCTCAGAAACAACAGAGACCTAATGTGCAGATTGACTCAAGCAACATGTAATTGCTTCCTCTGTAATGAGAAGGGAACAGCAGTACCAAACAGGAAATTTCATTGAATGGCACTTCATTTCAAACAGTGTTAAGTCCAAATCCAGGTTCACTTGTCATTAAGCAATAAGAGTACCTTTTAAAAAAAAAAAAGTTATTTTCTTGGAGGAAGGACATTTTCTTCATAATAGCCTGGATTTACGACATTTCCAGCTGGATCATATCTAGCCACGACGAATGTTGAGCCATCGCTAGCAGATGCTTTTCCAACTCCCATCTTTTTTGTGTTCTTCCAAACCATTGCTGTGAAGTGACCTGGAGAAAGAAAGAGAAACATACGCATTCATTTTAGGTACTAAATCTATAACATTCCCTTTAACACATGATGGGCGAGGAAAGAAAGAACAATACAAAACTGTTTCTTTCTCTAACAGAAGCATAAGCTAAGGACAGGAAAAAAAACCCTACATCTAGCATTTTATCTTGAAAAAGCCTGATCTGATCCAGTTCCTCACTACTATTCCCATTTCCATGTCCTATATCCAAATAAGAATAGCTGGTAGGAGAATCATGAAAGAAGTTGTTTGATGAGTATCATCTGATACAGAATTCGACAAAGACATCACAGTCCTTACTCCCTATAGTGCGCATAGCAGTTCTGACAGTGACTATTATTCGTTTGCTTTAGCCATCTCATACTCCCCCATGTGTCTGTATCTGCAACTGTTCAAAATAATAACTGGTTTTGTGGCTTCTGCTGCCTAGTCGTAATAGCCACCCCTGCATTGTGCTGCTCCGTCAGTTGTTCCCTCTATGCATAGACAAATCCCATGGGAGAAAAACATGATTTTCTTCACCTGAAACAAGCTCAGGCATATCTCTTACTTCAGCATTATTCAAGGAAAAATGTTCTTACGTTCATTCAACACCGGATTGTCAATATGCAGTCAATGGCCTGTTCCTGATTCCCAAACTATATCTAAAGTGATCTCTGTGATCCGAGTGATATAATTTGGTAGAAGTCACACGTCAATGTAAACAACAGCATAGTACATTTAGTAAGACACCTATATGATTCCAATTTAGTATTTTTTACACATGAATTTGCCTTAAAAATAAGTTGCCTTTTAAAAACTTTGGAGTTGAAGGAAAAATACAGTATTAAACCCACAAATTTTGCTTACTTCCTCATTTCTCAGTTTTCTTTTACCCTTCTGCCAATTTCTAACATAAAACTTGGAGGACATTATAATTTTTTCCCCTCTTTTTTTTTTTTTCAAGAAAAAAAGGTAGAGTTTTGAAAAATATCAAACAAGTTGGCTAGTCAATTTCTTAAAATAAAAGTTAGGTTTCTGAAGAGACAGTGCCTGGTCTGAACTTACCTGTCCCAGAAGAAAACCCTGGGTTTTGAAAGCTGTAATTTTTTATTTCACTGTACCATCTGTCAGCTACATCCTTTCCTGAAAGACAAAAGAAATCTGCTGTGGAATCATGACATAAACACAGAAGTGTAGCTCACTTACAGCCTGGTCAGCAAAATCTTCTATTAATAGCTGGCAAGAAGTTCTAGAAACAGAGAAACAGTCTTTTTACTGAAAAGAGTTTTTGAAATGTAGGTAACATGATAGTACATGTAACTTACCATATCTTTATTGTTTTGCAATAGTTGTTGCTACTCAGTTATCATAGAATCATTTAGGTTGGAAAAGACCTTTAAGACCATCAAGTCCAACTGTTAACCTAGCACGGCCAAGCCCACCACTAAACCACGTCCCTAAGCACCACACC
>NW_009608483.1:7733-9379 GCF_000690535.1 Cariama cristata
CGCCTTGGCACCCTGCTGGCTCGTGTTCAGCCAGCTGTTGACCAACATCCCCAGGTCTTTCTCCGCTGGGCAGCTTTCCAGCTGCTCTTCCTAATTTACTAAGTAACTATTTAATTGCTTTTTTTTTTCAGTTGCTTTAGATGCTTTTTGTTATGCATCTCATGCCATCAATGCCATCAGTGACTTGAGTTCTACTCAACACAAACACAGTCCATCCATTGCTCCACTGGAGTACCAGGGACCATGTGGCCAGAACAGCCTGGCTCAAAGCCTGGGCAGGCAACCCATGAAAGAGCTTTACAACCAGGTAGAGTGCATCCTGTTCAGGGAAGATCTCTGCAGCAAGGTGCTCACCTGGTAGGACAGAATGGATGCAGAGTGCTATACTATCACCAACAGATCAGGAAACAGGACCATCCACCAATTCTCCTCTGCTGTTAAAACTTTACAAGGTTGAAGTCAGAAAAACCTTAGGACAAGAGAGATCTGTGTGGCACAGCATTTGGATCGAGATGGAGCAGAAATCCCTTTAGTCCTCAAACAAATGTCCTAAAAGAAACCATGTGGCAATTTAACACATTGAGTTTACATTTTTTGCTGCCCAGAACCTTCTGTAACTTTCAGCCTGGAAGGTAGGGAAGACACATCTCCCTCATCTTGGATGAGTGCTCCTGTCATTACACTTCTACATACAGCTTTCATCAGCTCCTCCTTCTTGGAATGTGTTTGAAAAGACTTAAATGAGCCTTGCAGATATTCTGAGCAAAAGGGCACAGGGACCTTTTCTACAGGGAGGCCTCCCACCCATAGATGCAGATGTATGAAGATATCCCCTTACAGCTCCACGAAAATCAAAGAAAAATGACACTTCTGACATCCTCTAGTTTTCTATGTTCTCATTAGCATTTCACAGAATCACAGAATCGATTTGGTTGGAAGAGACCTCAGGGATCGTCGAGTCCAACCTTTGCCCTAACACCACCATGTCAACTAGACCATGGCACTAAGTGCCAGGTCCAGTCTTTTCTTAAACACCTCCAGGGATGGGGACTCCACCACCTCCCTGGGCAGCCCATCCCAATGCCTAGCAACCCCTTCTGTGAAGAAATGCCTCCTCATTTCTAGCCTGGACTTCTCCTGGCACAGTTTCAGACCATGCCCTCTTCTCCTGTCACTGGTGGCCTGGGAGAAGAGACCAACCCCCACCTGGCTACAACCTCCTTTCAGGTCGTTGTGGAGAGTGATAAGGTCTCCATTTAACACTTCAAATTTCTGAGCGAATTTATTTTTAGTGGTTCTTACTTAGCACTTGAGCCACTGTGAATGTCCACTTTGAGGCACTCTGACTCGGGGTACTACAGTCAGACACCTCAAATATACATGCCTAGGAGCTGCTGCTGGGTGGAAGTCCTTGTGTCCAGCATTGTCTCATCTCATCAAAGGCCTTCACAGACCACAGCTGTATAAGGCCTACGACTATGGCCAGTGATGTAGCACTACATGTCTGTGGGTCTGTCCTGGTTTGGCTAAAACAGGGCTATTTTCTCTTTTCAGGAGTTTTTCTTTCAATCAAATCCCTTCTAAGTAACTGCACTTTCTGAAAGTACAGCTACAGTTTACATGTTTTTCGGACACTGTCTGCGCTT
>NW_009608484.1:0-378 GCF_000690535.1 Cariama cristata
CGCGCCGCCTCGAGTGGGCCGAGACCGAGGCGGCCTGCACCAGCGCCGACGAGCTGGAGCGGGAGCGGAGCAAGGCAGGAGCCCCATCCCGAACCGGGCGGGCGTGGGGAGAGCCCAGCCCATCCTAACGCCTCTTTTTCTCCTCTCTTGGCTAGCTGTCGGTAGACACTCTGCAGTTCCTGCTGTTCCTGTACGTCCAGCAAGTGAACAAGGTTTCTCTGCGAAGGTCTCTGATCGGGGAGGAATGGCCCAGCCCCAGGACCAAGTCTCCCAGCCTGACTGGAAAATCCACCAGTGAGAATAAGGTATTTGTGGCTGTAGGGTTCTCCTTGTGTGGCCGTGTGGGGAAACTGCGAGGTGCTGCCTTGAGGTGGGTTG
>NW_009608484.1:409-10094 GCF_000690535.1 Cariama cristata
CGGCTGGTTTGTTCCTGGGAGGGTGTAACCCTGCCTGCGGTAAAGTCTAAGGTAGAGTCAAATTGGAGATATTTTGCTCAATAGTAAATGAAATTAAGTTGGTGCGTTCTCTGCAGCTTTACTGGCAAAAGTTGTCCACGGGAATTTCCTAGAGTCTGAGACCAACTGTGAAAGTTCTCTCAGAGTCTTGGTAATTCTCCTTTTAAGAAGCAACTGCCTCTTCGCTTTTTCTGTTAGCTAAATGGGAAGCTTTTCATGTGTTGGAGGCTGCTTTCCCGTGATCCACCGGAGAGTATTAGGATCCCAAGATGGTTCCTAGCATTAAGTTATATTTCGGAGAGGGGAGTTTGTTGGTCAGCTGTAGATCAACCATGTGGAAATGCTAGTGTTTCCTTTTAAAATCCTGTCAAGTGTTTTGAATGAGGAGAAGTGAGTTGGCAATGTCATTATAAAGACCAGCTGCAAGCCTCCGTGGATTTCTGCCATGACTGTGGTGCTGTCAGCTGTATAAGCTAGTGAAATCTAGCTTGGGACAAGCTGAAATAATTAAAAATAGAAACTGGGTAACTTTATACTGAAAGATTGAAGAAATGAAAAAACAAACGAGAGGAACTGACACAGGACTGTGAGTTGGGTGGTCGTGGAGCATCCAGTGTTACTTAAAAGCTGATACTGTCTTTTAACTGTAGCCATTGCATAAAATTCTGGACAGGAAAGAGGTGTGTCTTGGCTGTCATTGTACCTCTCCCAGAGGTTTTGATTCCGATGGGACTGGGGCTGTCTCCACTGGTGTTAGTTTTCTCTGTGCAATTGGATGAGATTCACCCAGCTTCAGTGATGCCTGGTGTGAATGTGCCCCCTTTTGAAATGGTGTTGTGAGACTTGTCCGGTGTGAGAGGATCTCTGTCACAGTGCAGGGATCTCCAGCTGCTGACCAAGACGCTTGTAGCAGCTTGTTAAACCCTTTTGGCTACAGCCCTCGCGAATACTGCAGACAACATGTAATCACAGCTGTGTGTTGCTTGTTCTGCAGTTTGCAGGCCAGCAAAAGTTGTCTTTATTAAGGTCTTCCATAATTCTAGCCTTCCATGTTTTTTTTTCAGTCTGCAGCCCTTTAGAATTTGAACTAATGATTCCTTCAGAGGTCATTTGGTTTATTGGTCTGCTCGCTGTGAAGAAATGACCCTCTTTTTTATTCCCCGCAGCGCCTCGGAAGGCAGCACTGAATCATATCTGAAGGTCTGGAACAGATGCAGCGATTTTCCAATACAGCAGTTGCAAGACCTTGACTGTCAGTTATTGATTTGTTTCCCACCTTCAATTGCCAGCAGCAGCTGCCTGAATTTGTGTGGGAAAGATTGTAGAGAGAGTCTGTTTCCGCTTTCTAGAATGAAATATTTGGTACTTGGAGATAGAATGAAATGTTTTTTTTCTTTTTGGGGGGAGGTTGCTTTCTGTGTTTTGGAAGAGCAGAGCAGCAGAAGCAGTGAGCAGGAGAAAGCACCAGATTTGACTTGCTTTCCCTCTTTTAGAAAGACAAGGGTGCATTGTATAATGTCAGTGAAGCTTGTCAGCTCTGTGAGAACTCACCTCCTTCTTGTGTGTTTTTCTACCCACCAAGAACTGGAACGATCAAGACCACCGCGCCTTTGTGCAGAGCCACCTCTTGGATATGCTGGAACTCCTGCTGGAGCCGGAGCAGCTCACTGCCTCCTCCCATTCCACCCACAGTAGCTTGGTATCCTATGAAGCCGTCTGTGCCCTCAGCTTTCTTATTGAAGGGACTGTGAACAAATCCAGGACGGTCCATCCTCTGCATGAGCTTGCTCTCTGGCAGCCCTGTCACGGGCAGAACGGCTACTCAAAGGTCTCCAGAGCCTTCTCTTTCCCCAAGCTAGAGAGCTGGCTGCGCTCTTGCCTGACGACAAACCCTTTTGGAATGACTGCCTGCCTCAAGTCTGGGAAGAAACTCGCGTGGGCACAGCAAGGTAGCTATGGGCCTTGCCTTTATCTTTAGAAAGAACTTCCCAGTCTCAGCTCCGCTTGCTGACCAGGGATCTGGCAGTGGTGTGGATGCTTGCCTTCTTTTCCTCCTACTGTCATTGGAGATGGGGACAGTGACAGCTTAGAGGTGAATCTGGGGGACTAGAGGATGCTGCGTGACATCTGTGGGTATTTTTCTGGTCCTTGGATGGGTTTTGTGAGCAAACATTAATGACTTCATTGTCGAAGGCCCCTCTGAGTGAGGTCAGTATTGCTACTCTCGTTATTCAAGTACAGCTGGGCACAGAGAAGAGAGACGGTGACATATTTGTTGCAAAGCTGAGAAATGATGTAGGTTTCCTTGTCTTGAATTGTAGGCCCTCACCTGCAGGGACATGGCAGTGGAGCCAAGGCACCTTCCACCTTAGGAGAAAAAAATTCAGATTAATATTTCATTTCTCTGACTGTGCAGTCCTAAGAGTGGCAGTGCGTTAGGTAGGACAGTGAAGTTACTCAAGGATTGTACTGTAGAGGGAGCATTGCACTGTCCTAAAACAAACAGTTCCTGCTTTCAATGTAAAACTTGCCCTAAGGATCTTCCTGCCAAGCTAAGTCTTGTGTTCAGGAACAGAATTCTGGAAATTGAGATGCCTAGGTCAGGGCTGTCTGTAGCTTGTGGGAGGCTTTGGCTGCCCTTGAATAATCTTGAAGTGTTTTTGGTCTTTCAATGTGCCCCAACTTCTGGAGCTTCCGACTGCTACGTATTGCTGACCTGCGTAGTAGACATCGGTGGATGATAGGACTGGTGCAGTTGTGATGATACCATCCTTGAAGTTTTGGGCCGATTATTTTCTTGAGGGATTACTGAGTGATGTGAACAGTGAACCATCACGTCTATGTCTCTAGGAATCATGTAGAGCCTTTTTGTGTTTTGTTTTGTTGTTTTCTTAAAATTTTAAATGCATTGGTGAAATTTATTTTGCAGTTGAAGGAACAACCAGGAGAGCAAAGATTGCCTGCAATACTCGTGTGGTGCCTGAGGTGTTCCCCATGGTGATAATGAGCCAAGTGTACAAGCAGACGCTGGCCAAGAGTTCGGACACCCTGGTGGGGGCTCACGTAAGAATTCATCGCTGCAACGAGTCCTTCATTTATCTCCTCTCTCCTCTCCGGTGAGTTTTTGTTCTCTTGGGACCCAGCTAGATGTCTTTTCAGCGAGTTTGTTCGAGTGCTAAGTTCTTGTTAGATGGACCAAGCAATGAAAAAGTCCTGGTTTTGCTCTGTTCTCCTCACTGTGTCCTCACTGTCTTGTTCTTTTGCAGATCTGTGACCATTGAGAAGTGCCGGAATAGCACTTTTGTCCTTGGCCCTGTGCAGACGTCTGTTCACGTCCACAGCTGTGACAACGTCAAGGTCATTGTGGTTTGCCATCGTTTGTCCCTTTCTTCCACTGCTGGCTGTACTTTTTACATTCTCACGCCTACCCAGCCTCTCATCCTCTCAGGGAACCAAGCAGTCAGCTTTGCCCCTTTCCACACCCATTATCCGATGCTTGAAGACCACATGGCTCAGGTGGGCTTGGCCACTCTGCCAAACTACTGGGACAATCCCATGTTGGTGTGCAAGGAGAGCAGTGATACAAGTGTCTTCCGCCTCCTGCCGCCCTCGGACTTCTACACCTTTGTGATTCCTTTTGAGATGGAAGGAGACACCACGGAGACACCGGGTGGACTTCCCCATGCGTATCAGAAGGCGCTGAGTCAGCGAGAGCAGAAGGTACAGATCTGGCAGAAAACTGTGAAGGAGGCAGGCCTGACCAAGTGAGTGCTGGACCCGAACGGGAACGTGTGAGCTGTGTTGTAGCTGAGCTCAGATGTACAAACAGAAGATTCGTTTGATGTGGTTCAACAGAAATGCTTTAATAATGGGTTGATTTGCATGAGCTGTATCTTGCATGCCATTTCTAGAGCCTTAGTAATTAGCAACCTTGGGATCCTGGTCTTTGGTATTATTGTAGTGAGAAGAAGAATGCTGACAATTGTAACTCTGAAGGAGGTGCTTTGTCATGATTGCATTTCCTTAGCTTGCGAGACTCAAGGAAAAGCATGCCTAGATACTGTTGAGGGCTGAGGTGCGGGATCCACCCTGGCAGTAAGAGTTTACTTACGACTTATCTCACGCTGGGTACTGTCTCTCTGCTGTCTCTGTTCTGCTTCCAGTGTCGCATGCTGCCGTGGGTGAGATCTGGGTGCGTACCCTGAACAACAGCTCGACTAATTATTGGCCTGCAGCTGATTGATGGTCACTCTTAGCCCAACCTTTACATTGAGATTGAAGCTTTAAATTACTGTCCCATCTGTTGTTGAGGTGAGCTAAGAATGTGCATGTGGACCATTACAGTAGATCACCTCGTGGACAGTAGCTTTTAAAGTCCTCTTTGTCAGATCACATGGAATCCTCTGCCTAGCTTTTGCTGTACTAGCTAGGCCTGTCCTAGCCAATCTCATGTACTGATGTGCGCCTGTTTGCTTTCTCAGTGCCTGTTGTGGAGTTCTGAAAAAGTTCAGCTTGCTTCCTTTGTTGGCCTCCTTTATTCTGCAGCCGGCTAGATCGGGCAAGGGTACACATCTCTACTGACTTCAGTTTAGCTGCTTTTATCTTTTTGTGAACCATTTTGAAGCAGCAACCTGAAGGACCTGGCTTCCTTTGCAAATACAGAACTGGGATAGAAGCCCAGGTATTCAGTTGTAAAGACCTGAAGAGATGAGAACAAGTTTTGTTCCCTAAGCTGTACTTAAGCTGTATAGATTTTCTTTCTGTTCTGTGCTCAGTCGATGACTTGTAACGGGTGTGTAACTGGGTGCTGATAAGCAGTGATCTTGGAGGGGTTTATCCTGTGGGGAACACAGAATATGAAAACCTCCTCTTGGGTCAAACTGTCAACACTTCCCATCGTACCAGGCTGAGGAGTTCTAGTCCATTTGATCATTCATTGTTTTAGAGGAGCTCCCTCTGCTTCCCTTCTTCCTTTCTGAAATCCAGGTGCCTCTGTGCTGAGCGGGGAGGAGCCTGCGGTTTGAAAAAGCTCTAAACTGGGAGAGAGAAAGGGTTCTGGGGCAGGATTTTGCTATAAGTGGAGGGTGGCTGAGCAGTAGTGACCCAATAGTGGTGACAGAGGTGTAAAAACCTTCAAAACTCTCAGCCCTGAGCCTTCAAGGGCAGCAGAGAGGGAAGTTATAACCTCAGCTCTTTTGCTAGAGTCATCCGTTGTGTCTATCAACCTCATCTAAGGTGCCTCCCCTCCAGCCCTTGTCTTCCCAGGGCTGCTGCTTCTCACCCTAGGGTTTTGCGGAGGTCTTTGGCCTGTCAAAAATCTTACAGTTAAAGAAATGATGAGGTAATATGGATGATGTGCTTAGATTTAACATCTTCTGCAGCAGTCATGGGGGGCAAGAACTCTCTACTGGAGTGGTTTATTTCATAAAAAGGGGAGAACTGTGCCAGGTTTAGAAGCTTGCTGAAAAAAAAACTGGGCAGCTGACGATGTAAAATGTCTCTGTCTCCTGCAGGCAGAGAAACAACTAGGGAGACAACTAGGAAGCTTAGAGCAAACAGGATGTCAGACTTGTAGAAAGAAAAAAGCTGCCATGCTTGAACGGGGAGGTGAAAGAGAATGTTAGAAATAAGAAGACATCTTTCAAGAAGTTGAAGTTGTCTGAATGAGGAAAGTGGGGCAAAAAAAGAATGTAAATCCTGCCAGGCTGAAAGTAAAACCCCCGTAAGACAGGACCAATAAGACAGCTTGAGGAGCAACTTGCAAAAGCATAAAATCCTGTTTATTCATTTTCTGAGCATATCAGACAGAAAGTCTTTCAGGGTCAGTAGCAGATCAAGGTATATGAAAAGCACTTGGAGAAGATAAAACCGTAAGGGAAGAAAGAAGTGACTGCCTTTGTGTTCACGTTCACTGCGGAGGAATTTAGGTTAGTTTCTATCCTAGAACCCTGCTTTCTGGGGAATGTCTCGAGCGGAACCGATAGTACAAAGAAGAGCCTTTAACTTGAAAAAAAGGTCTGGGTACACCCAGCCTCTCTGAAGCCGAGCGGCACAAAAACGAATAGGATTGGTTTGCTGCTTTTCCCAATACAGGATGGGATCAGCACATCAAATTAGGAATGGGTTCAAAGCAAAAGCACATAAAATCTCTGCAGGATATTGCAAATGTTCATGTTTTACGTGGATTCAGAAAGGAATTGCGTAAGCTCATAGGAAAAAAAAAGTCCAGCAGGAGCTACTCAACACCCATGCCACCTTTGGCTTCAGAAATTCCGGAGCTGAGCTGATCCCAGATGGCTGGGATACTATTCTGGAGAAATACTGTGCTACTCTTGGATATCTGACTGGTGCCAGAGACAGGGAACCTGAGCCAAGTGGAATACCCTGTTATTGCTGGTCTTGCCAAAACCACCCCAAAAGTTATTTAGTAGTAGTAATGGGAATTATTTGAGGAGTGTTGTTTATAGGTGCATTTTTTTCCTGATCTCCATCCTCTCTCTTTCAGATGCCATCAGAACAGAATTTTGTGTCTTTAGTGCTTGAATGCTGGTTAATAATCTTGTTTTTCTCCCTTTTCAGACAGTTTTTAATCTGCGCTCTTAAGGGTAAAGCGGCAGCAGTCCTGTGGAGCAGGGTTGCTGTGCTAGTGGGATGGGGAAGTTTGCACGACTTCTGTAACTCCACCAAGTTCTGCCTTTGGGGTTCGTTATAGTCACATTCGCTTGGTAAAAACCTTCTCTTCCTGGTACAGACAGTCCAGGAACCAAGCCCAGCTCTTAGCTGTTATATATGGAGGCTTGTTTTGGTAGGGAAGGTGAGGCTAAAAGTATAATACTGTAAATAAACATGAACTTTACGTACCCTGCTGATCTTCTTTTGGTTTCAGGGATCAGAGGAAGCAGTTCCAGATACTGGTAGAAAATAAATTCTATGAATGGCTGGTTCAGACAGGGAACCGTCAGCAGCTGGATAGCCTTGTCCCTCCTGCAGCGGGCTCCAAGCAGGCAGCAGGATAACGTCACGTGCAGCAAAAGGAAAGGAGGGGTGAGTAGAGGGTCTGTTTCTCTTGATTCTTCTCTATCTAGAAGAATTGTCCCATGTTTGTGTGCCCAGCCTAGGGAGAGGTAGAAGAAGTAGGAGGCTGTTCAGTGGCCATTCTCCCAAGAGCCTTGCATTTGGTTTTAGTTCTTATTTTGCAGGTACTTGGCACCTCCTTTGCTCTCTGCAGGTGTTCTGTTTCATTTGTTAGGGATATCTGTGCGTGTCTGTAAAGGCAGATAGGCATATTGTACATAATCTAATGCAAAAACTTGTTTGAATAGCTGCTTTTTCCAAGAGGCTGTGTGTATTAATGTCTTTACTTACCCATCTCGCTTTTTGCTTAAGAGATTCGAGTGAGACTTCAAATAATTCTTACTTTGTAGTGTCTCTCTCTTCCCAAGTAGAAGTGGTTTAGGAGCCAGAGACAAGCCCTTAACATGTTTTTCTGCCATTGCACGTTTCAAACCATTAGGAAGTTGAGGGTTTTTTTCCTTTTCTTTAGTCTCTGAGTTGCTTTTTCTTTGCTAGTGTTGGGAGTAAAATTTGCTCCTCTTATTTTGTTACAGAGTTCTGGGAACAGGCAGAAAACAATTCTCATTAAGACTTTGCGACCATCCTGCCTGGACACACCTGATGTGGATCTGACACCCAGCCTCGGTGTGGATTGGACTGTCTTGTCTGCTTTAGGATTTCTGATCACTGCCCCTTTCCCAGGAATGTGCTGTAACTACTCTGTTGGAAACTGAGAAAGTGCACGTCACTAGAGGAGGACGAAGTATGCCTGGTTGCAGATCCTTTAGTGGGGAGGCTGTCATCATGGTTAGTGTCCATGGTGTGCAACCTGGTGCAAAGCTGGACGCAGGGCCCTGGACATCGCGTGCGTCTTTGTGGTACAAGCCAGCTGCACTGTTTTTATAAATGTGAAAAAGAGATGTTTGGGTGGTTTGGTTTTTTTTTGTTTGTTTGTTTGGATTTTTTTAAATGAATGAAATTCAATGGATTTTTTAATATGAAGATGGCACTTAAACAATGTGATTTTATGGAATTAAGTTTCTTACACGTTTGCGTTGTTTTGACAAATGTCAATAAAACAGAGTTCTCAGATAAGCTTGGTGGGAAAGGGTTTTACCTGTACAGTGGGGTTAGAAGGACACAGCATCTTTACTGCTCAGTGAAATGTGAACAGGTCAGCTGAGAGAGAAGTGCTAATTTATTAACAGCCATGGAGTTGAAGGTTTTGAAGGCTGCTGTTTTGATACAAACGCTGTTTCCCACCTTTAATATTTCTTGTAAAGAGTATGAACTTGAACGAGTACCATTCTCATGTGCTAGTGGAACCTGTCTTGGGGAGATGTGCTCGTAGCTGAGTGCTTAAATAAGCTAGGCAAAATAAGCTAGGCAAAATAAGCTAGGCAAAATAAGAAAGGCATTGATTGCTATCCAAGCTGAGAGTGAGAGGAAGGCAGGGGCATTTAGTGCTCTGGTGTACACAGCTGTTGTGATGCTAGGATTTTTTTGAAGGTCTTTGTTGGCTCCTGGGGAGGCAGGTGATGCAATGCAAGGTGAATTTATTATATTTAACCGACTTTTAAAGGAGGGATGTGCAAAGTGACCGCAGTGGAGCTTTGAGATGTCCTAGTGAACCTATTCAATAGGACCTGGATTGTGGTTGAACTCTCGTCTTTGTAAGACATTGCCTTTGAATAAAAAAAAAATAAAAAATCCAAGTGGCCTCACAGCTTTCTAGTGGTAAGAGCTCTAAGCAACAGCACTAGGTGATTCAAGCTACCTAAAATGGGAAGAGGACGAGATGCTGCTGAGCATGTCTGTCTCGGGCCGTCATATCTGACTACATTGAGCAGAGCTGTGGCAGTGTACATGGGGTGGCACGCAGAGCTGCTGTTGCGAGACTGCTTGTCCTGACAGATTTGAAATAGGCTCTGTGTGTTTCAGGCACTGCTGTGCCAAATTCATCTCCCTTTGTTTCACTAAGCCTTTGGGCTGGTGCAGTGAATAGCTGCAGAGGTGATTTTTCATAATGCACTGGCGGGGGGGGGTGTGGGTGTACATAAGCCAGCAATCCTCACCCTCCCTGCTCTGTGGTCTGGAGTGTGGCTAAAAGAAAAACTCTTTTGCTCAAACCTCAGACAGTGGTATATGTTTTGAGTTGACAGTTTTGAGTTGAATTTGTGACCCTAGCAGATACGGTCAGAAATTTGGGCATCATTCTTTACTATTTGATGTGTGAAATCATTCGCTTTGGGGGTGTGTGGCCAGACATACTTCTTTTCCTCTATGTCAGGCACCATTTGGAGCAATATAGCTCAAGCTGAGGATGTGCTGTAAAAATACGCAACCTCTTTGCTGCCCAGATGTTTCCATTGTGAGCTTTTGAAGCAGAGCCTCTACGCAGAGGGTGTTCTTTGCAAACCTGTGGTGTCTGCCCTGAGCACGTGTTTACCGTTTCCTACCTGCATCCTTCGCTGCGTGGGAACGTTCTCTGATAAATATTGGGTCTCCTTACAAATATTGGGTCTCCTTACAAATGGGGGGTGGGCCTGTTAGACCTGACGAGGATGCCTTCTCGTTTAACATGCTTGAAAGG
>NW_009608484.1:10125-19791 GCF_000690535.1 Cariama cristata
AGAGCAGCCAAATTGCCCCCCATCCTCCAGGACTTGGCAGGGGGCTGCGTGTTTTGAGTGCGTTTGGCAGAGTTTTGGTGTTCTGACTCAGCAAATGGTAACAAAGGGAGGATGGCGAAGCCTTCCTTTATTCCATAATCCTGTTTGCTTTTCTGGAAATCGGCTATAGCCTCAGAATCACTGACTCAATTTTTGGATCCTATTCTCATGACAAAGCGGCTGTCTGGTTTAAAACAAGCCCATTATAAAAAGGGTGCCTCGGATCCTGGCTGTTTGTAACAGCTTCTGACGTTCCTCCAGCATCGGGGAGCTTGGCTGGAACGGAAAATGTCCAGAGCTGGAACCAAGGTAAGTTTATTTGCAGCCTGTTTGTGATTGCGGCTAAGAGTACAAAATTTATCAGGGATAAGATGTGGAGAAACTTCGGTTTCTTTGATCTGCTGGCAGCTTCCCCTCCATCAGTGTGTCGGCAGGAGATGCTTGAAATCCCTCCTCAAATGAAGGGAGGCTGAAGCTGAGCCCTCCCTAGTCTTTTCCCAGATTTTGGCTGTTTCCTCTAGGTGTGGCTCTGCGAGAGGATGGAGGCAAACACAGTGACTGGTGAGGGGGTATTTTAAAATGCACCAGGACCTGATGCCTTGTAAGTTGACGGCGGAGACTGCTGTGCCAACAGCGAAGGTGATAAGCTGCAGTTGCAGAGCAGAGTCTCTTGGAAGGCTTCCTTGGGAGGACCCGAGTCCCACCACCAGTGGCAGCTGCCATGTCCCCCTTCCATGGTGGAGCAAAGGGTGGGCTGCTGCAGAAAGACGCCTGAATGATGACCGTAGCACCAAAGGCAATAGCGTTCCCCGAGAGATGTGAACTGACCTTGTGATTTGGTGGAATCGGCAGAGATGAATTTAAACTGGAGAAGGAGGTAGATCAGAAAGCTCAACTTCAGCTCAAGTGATGTGCAGCAGTTGGGGATCCAGCTCTAAGTCTTGAAGTTAGCAGAGCTGAGCTGGTGGGTCATGCAGACCTTGTTGTAGGCTTGGCAGTGGGCAGGGATAAACAGCTGGGAATGGAGAGCAGGAACTTCGGGCTAGTGGCCAGTTGCTCCTGGGGAACGTTAAACAACTGTTAAGAGACTGGGGGAAGACGTACATCTTTCCACTCTATGAGTTTTGCTTTTGGGTTGCATTCCTTTTAACCTATGGAGACTGTAAGACCCAAGGGGCTAGAGGGCTCAGAAGCAGAGTGGTTTTGTAGGCGCTGGCTGATGCTATGGAAGATCTGGGTTCAATCTCTGCTTCCCTATTCCTTTTTTTTTCTGTGATCTTGGCTTAAAGTGATTTGGCTATTTATGAGCAGTCTTTAGAAACCAAGGATGGTGTGCTGCTAGCTTCCAACCTGGTGGCTGTCAGATTGCAGTGGTGCAGTCTTTATGTACCCGTGCATAAAGGAGCTGCTGGGGAAATGTAACTGATTCATGCTCGAGTCTCCTGTCTACTTGAAGAGACTTAAATGCGTGCTACCTTTACCCCTGCTGAAAGTCACGTCCCTTTGAATGTGCTACAGGGAATTTGTTGATTATGTGCTGCTGCGGTGCAGAAAAATGTCCAAGAGGAGTTAAGTCAGTGAAAGAGAGCGAATCTCATCTTTTGTCTGTACCATGCTCTTGTCTAGCACATTCCAGGGAGAAGAAAGGGGCAAAGGAGAGAATCAAACACTTACTTCTCACAACCTAAGCAAGCGGTCCTCCCTAGAGCGGGAACACTGCCCCCCATGCTGCTTACTTAGAAAACAGTGGGCACTACTAGTTATTGGTTTTTACGAGTTTCCTTCTAATGGAGCTGCTGTTGGGAAGAAATACGATAACTGCTATGAGGTGGCCAAGGGAGTAAGAGTTTTATAGTCCCATAAGGAAGCTCTGCTGTGGCAAATCTGTTACGTGCCAGGTAAGCCCCCAAAAAGCAAAGTTTGGGCAGCGAGCGGTTAATGGGTTAGCGCTGTAAGCAGAGCAACTTAATGGCTTTACTGAAGGAATGTGATTTGCATCGGAGTAAGATGCGACTGAAATGAACCGAGGAATCTGGAATTGAAATCTGTAATTCACCTGTCATTATTCTGCGAGTGAATAACATCAGTCTGGTCTGTTTGTGCCCGAATTGTTGGAGGAAGGCTTGGGAAGTGCTGAGCGTGAAGGTCTGAAACGAATTGAGGGTGAAGGCTGTGGTGGAGAATGGGTGGGCAGGAGCCCTTTCCTTAAGTCTTCTATAAACGGTCTAAGAATAAAACAATGAACACCACTTTTGGTTGGTCACTGTTCTGTGGGAATGGCCATACCCTTAACGTGCTCTTGGAGGTCTTTGGCTTTGTGACTATAAGTGCAGGGAAAATACCCTCCTAGGAAGACCAGGTAGCTTTGCCAAATTGAAGTTCAGTTGCGTTAGGCTGGGTGGGGACGGTACATCAAGAAGCTTTTCTTTTCTGTTACAAAATTAAAGGCCAACTTAACCAACTTCATGCAGAGTTGCTGTGGTAGGGCATCGCAAGAGGCGCTGATTCTGCTAAATGCCAGCCACAAAATCAAGGCAGCCCATGTGAATCCAGGACCAGAGATGAGACGGACATCTGTTCCTTTCCCACTGCCAACCACCCTGCTGTGAGGCCGGAGGAGGCATCCCTCTGCCCAGGCTGGGTGCTACCCGCACGAAGACCAAACCTGTGGTCTTACAGACGTTGGGCAGAGTTCATCATCAACCATGCCAGATGCTCACTGTGTGGACAGGAGTGGGACTGCAGATCGGAAGGGGCTGCAAAATTTGGGGAGTGAGGTTGAAGAGGGGGAGAGCTTGTTAACTGTCCCAGTGGAGGGTAGTGGCTGAGCCGTAAAGAGATGCATCCCTGTGTATTGCCGGGCAGAGGTTATTACAGGGATGCTGTGGCTTCCTTCACCACTGGCTTCAAGAAGAGGATTACTGTTGGTGAGTGACTGCCAGACCTCGGTGAGCAGGGCTTTCAGTGTTGCCTCTGGCCTTGTGCTGGCAGATTTTTCAGATGACGCCTCTAGGGACAAAGATCCAGAATCAGGATCTGTAAAATAACAGCAGGGTTGTGGCTGCCAAGGGCTGACCAACATGGTTAACTAACTACCTGGTAGTAGCAGTGTGGGAAAACAGGAATTGGACATTTTAGTGCATACCTTTTACAACCTTGATTCACTTGCTGGAATGACGGTAGTGATCTCCCAACTCTCCATTGCACTGAAGATGGGAAGAGCTTGCTCAGGAGGGAGAGATATGGGGACAGGTTGCTTTGTATGTGCTGACTGCTTCGTAATGGGAGATCAGTCTCTGGAAAGTAAGAGGAAAATGTGAGGGAAATAACATTATCCTAATAAAGGTCTACTAACAGCATGAGACCAAGGACATAAATCCTCTGGCATAATTAGTCCAACTCCCAAGATACCTGGTCAGGCTGATGGGACACACTGAGCAACCAGCTCTAGGAAAACTGTGGCTAACTTTTTTTTAACACAAAGTGAATGGAGAAAAAAAAAGGAGTGGGTTGTCCTAGGTTTGAGTCTATCTCCTGGGTTGAGACTGCGACAATGAACAGTATTTTTAACAGCGGTGATGTTAGATCAGTACCAGTAGCCAAAGCACCATAGGTGAAGTACAACCAGCTAGGAGCAAAAGGTGATCCTGTATCTTAAGCTATGGAAAAACTATGGGAAAAGTGGATTACGGAGTACTGTGTGTTAGACGTTTAAATCGCTGTGGCCAGAAAAATTCTCTCCAGAGCATCTGGGGGAATTGAGTGAGGCAAGCTCAGATGCTACCGAAGAACCCGGCAGCATGTATGGGGCTGATGCCATACTGGAAGGCTGGAAAAGGTGAAATGTTGTCTTGAGGATGCACCGCATTGGATCAACCAATTTGTACATCAGTTGATTCAATGCAAGGCTCTAGAAGACACTGGAGTAAGTAACCAAACTCCTGTTAAGGTGGAAGATGGGCTGGTGATGGGGTGCAGCTGAAAGGGTTCTACTGAGACTGATTCATGTCAAACTGATGTAATTTTTGGCATGGTCTGGCATCACAGTCGCTTAAGAAAGCAAAGGATGTAGTCAAAATAGACACGATGGTTTGGAAACCCTCGTTGTGAAGAGCAGCTCTTGATGAATAATTGTCGTCCAGAAGGATCTGAAAGTGGGGCTGTACAAAGGACTGGTCTGGGTCTAGGGCTTGGCAATATTTCCATGAAGGGCTTTTTGAAGAAAGCATGCGCCACCTCTCCAGGGCTGACTGGGTGATACTTCGGGCAAGAGGAATGGGATTTGCTCACCAGCTCTCGAGATCATTTCAAAACAGATTGTGATCAAGTAGGGGAAAAATGTCCCTAAGCAAAGTGCTTTCCCTGGCTGTAGGGCAGCTCTTGGGAAAGAAATGTGGTGATGGATTGGAAATTTGTCAACCGTATCGCAAACTTGCAGCAACCAAAGCAGAAGCAGCCAACTGCAAATGCAAGCCTCTGATGTCTGAAGAACTGTGTTACCCACCATCTACGTGGAGTGCTCCTTTAGTTTTTCTTGACACTGGTAAAGCTTGTGTGATGTCCAGCTTTTGGCATTGACTTTTGAGAAAGCAAGCTGTGGACCGTTAGAATAACAAGGAGAACGATCGGAGGGCTAGAAGAGATGACCCAGGAGGAAAGAGACCTCACCACCCCCTTATCAGTAAAGGTTTAACTGCAAACGCTCAGTCAACCAATATAAATGAAATGCAGCTTAGTACAGTCCGTTGGCTACTTATGGATCCCTTGGCCATCATTTAGTAACGACTGATCTAGAGAAGATGGGAGGGAAATGTATTAACAGTGTTGTACTGCAAAGAGGACAGGGACTTCACCAAGGGAGCTTTGGGTTGGATTGGGACAGAACTAGGTGCTGGGAAGGGCCAGACACGGGTGGCTGCTGGAGGTGTTGGGCCAGACTGGTGAATCGGCTGCCAGGGTTAGTTGGGATGCAGTTGATCCTGCGCAATGGTTGAGCTTGATGACTTTTTGACATCTCAAGGGCTCTGTTTTCAAATATTTCACACCGTGATGTGGCTAGAATACGCATGCAGGCATGTACCGGGAGACAAGGAACCTCCCTGCTTTCTTCCTTCTGCTTGTGTTTCAGGTCACCTTCTATGAAGACAAGAATTTCCTAGGCCGTTCCTACGAGTGCGACAGCGACTGCCCCGATTTTCACAACTACCTGAGTCGCTGCAACTCCATCCGGGTGGATGGAGGCACCTGGGTGGCCTACGAGAGGCCAAACTTTTCTGGGAACATGTACGTTCTGACTCACGGGGAGTATCCTGACTACCACCACTGGATGGGCCTCAACGACCGCCTCGGCTCCTGCAAAGTGATCCAGATAGTAAGTGTCACTTCTTCCCAAGGGACGTTTTAATTTACACACCTATCGTTAAAGGGTTTCAGCATGCTTGTGGGTGGCCGCCATCTTCCTGGGAATCTGCGGGAGCTCCCTTGGAGAGGATGTTTATAGGAGGTTTGCTTCCACAGTCCTGCTCTGGGAACGGTGAGGTGTTTGGTGAGTGGAGCAGGTACATCCCTTCCACTCTTGACCGCAATGGGAAAAAGCAGATCCCTTTGAGTGCTTTGGACGTGAGTTTCCATAGGAACAGCAGCCTAGTTTTATCTGCACGGTCCTCTAGGGACTTCGGTGTCCGGATAGGTCGCTCTGAGGTTTACCTCTCACCTTCCCCCGCGGTGTGCGGCCAACTGATCCAAATCTGATGGTGGGTGTAAGGCTTTTAACAGTGGGATGTAGATTTTTGCAGGACCACTCGGAACAGAGAGCAGTTTGTTTGCCTCTCTAGCAAGCCAGGGCTCCCTTCTGATACAGGGAACTGAATTTTGGTATCACCAAACCCCTCTGGGCAAGGAAAGAACAGTGGGAGATGGGATAAATGTAGGTGAGCGGTGTTTGTACCCTGTGGAAGCAGGAGGGGAGAAAGGAACAGAGGGAACGATCCCTTTGGGAAGCCTGTGGGGAGAAGCACCCTTTAAAACTGGCAGGGATGGAAGTGTGGATTAGGGTTGAGACGCTGAGTGCTGCTGCTGCTGCTGTGTTTCTGCCAGCGATGGGGCAGACACTGGTGATCTGTGCATCCCTGACTTGAGTAGCACGGCCGTGGATTCCCATTGCGTGGAGCAGGTCTCACAACTGGGAAGGGTTTTTGCTTTTATGTCTGGAGGTCTAATGCTGCTTTGAGCCTGTTCTGGGTTTGAGCTAGGGCTAAACCCCTTTGCACAGGGCACGGAGGTTTTCCAGCCAGTTCAGAGCACTGATCTGCCATAAGAGATGGAGCCAAAACATGCGGGAGATGTAAGAGCAACACAGGATGAAATGCGGAGGCCTTATCCTGCATGTCTGCCTGGTGCCTGGCTTCCCTTCCTGCGCTTGGGGAGCTTGCACGGGGACTTGCTGCTTGCAAGCATTAGGTCAGAGCACCCCGGAGAAGCCGCAACAGCAGCACATGGATCCGAGAGACCCCACAGATCTCGGCTGGGGCTGGCAACGAGGGCAGGCTCGGGCAGACGAGGGAGGCGGGAGAAGATGGTGTCCAGGCAGCTGCAGATTAAAACTGCCGCAGTGCCTTCAGGCAACGCAGTGCTTCAAATCACAGTGGAAAATACCCGCGCTGTGTTCGCCTGTAATACAACCCAGCTGGGGTCACCAGCTCATTAAACTCCTCGTTGCCCGGAGGAGCGGGGAGTGGAGGGGGTCCGTCTCTCCTCCTGATGCTCACGTGGAGTGGTGGAAGGGTTCAAACCAGCAGCGGGATGGACAGGCTGCCTGGGGGAGAGAGCCCAGCGCTTGCTGACTTGGCCTTATCCCTCCCTGCAGCCTTCTTCCCTGCGAAACTGGGGCTGCGGTGGGAGTTTGAGCTGAAACAGCTCTGCTCTGGCTCGGTCCTTTTGTGCCCTCTTTGCACGGGATGCTTGGTCAAGAGTTACCCTGGCTGCCTCCCCACTGCGCTTTTGGGGGCTGACGTGAGCTTTTCAGCCCTGTCCTGGTGTGCTGGGGGGGTGGTTTGTACCTGACCTGAGTCTGACCATGCTCTGCTCCCATCCGCTGGCAGCCGTCAGAGCTGGGGACGTGTCGGTGCCTCTCTCCAGCATTCTGCCATCTTCTCTCCCCTTTTTCTAGCCAAGTGGAGGCCGGGGCCACATCCAGCTATTTGAGAAAGGAGATTTTGGCGGGCAGATGTTCGAAGCCACCGAAGACTGCCCTTCCGTGATGGAGGAGTGGCACATGCGTGAGGTCCATGCCTGCAGAGTGCTGGAGGGCGTCTGGGTTTTCTACGAGCATCCCAACTACCGAGGCAGGCAGTACTTGCTGCCCAAGGGGGAGTACCGCAAACCCGTGGAGTGGGGAGCGGCGAGCCCTGCCGTCCAGTCCTTCCGCAGCATCGCCGAGTGAGGCAGCCCATTGACTGGGCTGCTGGAAGCCCTCAATAAAGCAACTGAGTCGCTCAGCTCAGCTTGTCCTGCTTATTCCCAGGGTCTGCGTCCGAGTTATCCTGCCTCGGGGGAGCTGGCGTGGAGCTGAGGCTTCTCTAAGCAGAACACCCTCTGCCAGCTCTGACTGCCTTTGTCCCCGCTGTCATCTCCTTCCTCCAGGCCAGGCCCATCCCCTCCCCTCCATCCCACTGTTCCTCTCCAGGGAAAAGCCATCCTGAAGCTGGAGCTTGTGCTCCAGCATTTGGCCAGTCCAGTGGAGCAGTGGGACCGCCTGTCCCCAGGACTCCCAGTTTTTGATGCTGGTGGTGGGTGTCTCAGTCTGTCATGACCCTGCAGAGTTCCCACTTGCTGTGGTGCTGCTCCGTGGTGGCTCGGGAGAAGGGGCTGCTGGTGGCTGGGGAGAAGGGATGAGGTTTGCATCCATGCTGTGTCCGGCAAGACTCCCTGCCCCGGGGAGCCTGAGCAGGCAGCAGACGTCCTGTTGCTGGAGGAGCGTGTCCCTCTTGTGATGCACGGGGCAATGGGAGGGGGGGGAAACTGGAGATGAGAGGCAGGGATCCCAGAGCGGGCAGGAAGGAGACTGCTGCAGTTTCAGTGGGGAAGGCTGGGGACCCTGGCAGCCCAGTGTGTCGGGTACAGGATGCCCCTTGTAGGTGCGAAACAAGGGGTCCAGCTGCTTAAAATGGGACTAAGCGCTGCATCAAGTTGGGCAGCTGGAAGGGGAAGAAGAGGCTGGATGTGGACAGAGACAGTGAGTGCCTCTGAAAGCTGCCCTGGGATGGGAGGTTGCTGCTGAATGATCTTGAAGGGCAGGAAGAGGTCCTCGGGCACTTGAGATGTACAGGGGGCAGAGGGGTCTGTCGGATTCCCAGTCAGCCCGGTTTACTGCCAGCTGGAGCGTCCCATTTTACCCAGTGCTGCTAGATGTGAGACTGGGCCCCCACCACGACCGCATGCCTGTACGCAGCCTCCTGTACAGGAATAACTGATGGCCGCTGTGCAGGGCACTCTCCTCCCAGGCACCCTGGGGATCCGCAGCCTGTTTGCATATCGAGCCAAGGGGCTTTGGGATAATGACGCTGGATGTAGAAGCAGAGCCCTTCTAGCCATGCTCCGCAGTCTCTTCCCGGTTGATGTATGAGGTTATTACGGAGCAGGGAGGCAGGTTAAGTGATGCTTGTCAAGCCGTGGTGCTGTGACCCCCTGGGAACGTGGCTGCCGGCGGGGAGGGGGGAGGAGCTGCGAGAAGGGCAACTTGAGCCCCGCGGGCTTCCCCCAGCACAAAGGTGGGCTGAAGAGAGTTGTCTTCCTCCTCCTACCGTGACCCTGCAGTTCATCCTGCCCCCCTCCTTAGCCCCCTGCCCTCTTTCAGCCTTTTACTGCGAAGGGTGAAGCATCTTCTTGACCAACTTCTGTCCCGCTTTGCCTTTCTCTTCCATCATTTCTCCAGCACGGGCCAGCAGGATGCAGATGATTTGGCATTACGGTTGGGTCTTGGTGTATTTTTCCCCAAAATATTTCTCCATGACCAACCAACCCTGCCAGCACCCAGGTCCATCTCCCCTTTTCCCCCTCTCAAAGCTCTCCAAGGGCTGCCGGCTCCCGCCTGTGCAAGGCACCACCTCGAGCATGGCTTGGCCACCGTTTTTTTGCGGCGAGTCTATTGCCGTCCCTGTTTTGGATGGAAAATCTCCTGCTGGTAGGTGTACTCTGGCCGGTGCATTTCCAACCATCTCTCACCCTGATTTTGAGGAACATCTACCTGGGCGGTGTGCTTCTCCATCCTACGTGGGCTTTGTCCCACCCTGCGGTGGGTGCTGGAGCTGCAGTGGGCAGGTTTGGGGTGCTACAGCCCCGGGGCTGCTGGTGTAGATCCACCCCGGAGCATCGGAGGAACAAGATCTGGTTGTGGTTTGCCCTTATGGCGACATTTCCTCCCCGTATCCTTCCCTTACATCGCTTGATCTACCCACTGCGAAAACGCAATTATCCCAACTCTTTTCCCCCTCTTCTCCGACTGGCTCTGGCCCTCCGGTGAATTTTGTATTGTGCCCTGCACGTTTGCAACCAATGCGAACAACAATAAAATATGCTATTTGGGCGTTTTTTTATTATCATTATTTTTTATTTTATTATTATTCGAGA
>NW_009608485.1:0-1955 GCF_000690535.1 Cariama cristata
CGTGGGCGTGGGGGGTGTGTGGGTGTGTGCTGGGGGAAAGCCGTGGGATTTAGCAGGTTGTCACCTCCGGGACGCGGAGCCGGGATGTTTAATGTTTCCCTGCGTTCCTGCGTCTATAGGCGGCAGCTGTTTAATGCACTTGCGTAATGCTCTCCGGCTCCTCGCTGCAGCAAGCAAGGGCGCTCCGGTGAAGCAGGCACCGGCTGTACCAACCCTACCTGCCGCCAAACCGGCCTTTGGTTACTGCTAATGCTTTCTGTTATACGCGTACCTTGTGCTGGAGAAGGTTGTAATGGAGTTTAGATACCTAGCTGGGGGATGCTGGGTGGGCGAAGGGATGCTGGGGATGCTGGCAGTTGCCTGGGAGCTCCCCGCTTCCAAGGGGCTGAGTGGGAAGGACCTGAGCGTCGCAATGTGCTGCAGCGTGGCTGTGAGAAACCGGTGTTACCGGCGTGTAAAGAGGGAAATGGTGATAATGTATCAGGTGAGGTGTTTCCAGAAGAGGGAGATAGGGATGAACAAGTACTTACAAGACTTTATCTGAAATCCTGTGAAATACTACATGATGCTGCCTACCTCAGGGTTTCCTTGGTTCATTCTGCCAGCAATATCAAAAAGCATGAGTTAGTGTCCTGCTTGCTACCAAAGAACTTAACTTTGCAGTATAAGTGAGAAATAAAAGTAACAGGAACGCTTTGTTCACTGTTTTCCCCTTGGGCAGCGGGATGCCAGGTACAATGTCATTCACCAAGCAAACCGATGGCACAGACCAGATCTCGACAGGCTGATCCTATTTCTCAGCCTTCAAAACTGTTACTGTGTGGTGCTAATTAAGTGATAAATGAGTGGCATTAAGAAAGGTTGGGTTTTGTCTTGTGTTCTTTCATTTAAGATTATGGTTTTTGCTGCTGGGCTATGGCTTCAGGTTTGAGGCCAGCGGGCTAGCACTGCTTGAGATGAGGGATCCCTGGATCGCTCCTGGTGACCTCTCCAAAATGAGTTTTGCCAGTGTAGAGTCTGCACCCAAAACCTCGCACTGCTACTGGAGTAAAGTGAACGGCTCACAGAGAATGAGCGAATTCCTTGCTGGGTATGTGGGCACGAGCCGGCATCCCGTTTAAATGGACACATCGAATGAATCGTATGGGGTGTGCCGGCTTGGAGCGCAGCGTGACAGGCTCGGTGAAACATCTGCGCTTTTCACCGGAGCAGGGGGGCTCCAGGCACTGCCCGGTGGGCTCGTGCACGCTGTTGGGGTGCGCTGCCAGCCTAGACCCGAATTGCTGCAGTGCTGGGAACAGCTGGTCGTCCTGCTCTGCCCTGAGCTGTTGAAGCAGCATCGAAGCGGCTGCTGTACGAAGCCTTCCTGTAAAAACTGCCTAAGCCAGGCATACCTGGGCATCGGGACGTGCCGCAACTTATATGTGCAGCAGGAGCTGGAGAGAAACTCCCGTTGCCTTTCAGGACAAAAATCCTTAACTTCAGCCTCCTGGGTCTGAAAATGAAGGTGTGGCAAATGTGATCCAAGCGCGGGTGGGCCCAGGGTTGTCGCTGGTGCCAGGCCCTTGCCCTGTTCGGCAGCGGGCAGCTCCCACAGCCAAAGGTTGGCTGAAGTCGCTCGCGTGTTGTTAGGAGGGACCATCCCCAAAGAGCGTGGGAACCCATGGGTGTAGCGCGGTGTGTCTGTCCTCAGCCATGGCACTGAGCCACCCGGGGCCCTGTCCCTCTCCCTGCTTGCCCCTCTGGGGGCACGTCCCCTTCCATGGCAGAGGGATGAGCTGGGCTGAGGGAGCCATCAGCCGAAAATGAGTTTATTTTGTCAGTGTTTCTCCGTGCCACAGGGGCGAGAGCAAATGGCCAGGGGTAGCTCAGGGATGTGGCTGCTGAAGCAGAGCTCTGAGGGTTTGACCACAGCCGGTTTGGCTGTAGCACCGAGGGCTGCTTGGCTTGTTGCG
>NW_009608485.1:1986-3912 GCF_000690535.1 Cariama cristata
GCGGGAGCCGCCGCACGCAGACCCCCCCAAAGGCAGCAGGTACCGCAGTGAGCCCAGAGGCTGGAGCTGGCCACGGGGTGGTTGTTCTCACATTTACGAGTAGAGCTGCTTTTTACAACCAGGTGGGAACCGTGAGACAAAGAGCTGGTGTTGGTAAATTGCCTACTTTTCCATGCAATAAGCTGCCTCTTAAAGATGTGGTTTTGCAGGTGAGCTGAAGTTTGCACGTTCTCTGCAGCTGGGCAGTGGTTTGTTTGGCTCTTTGCTTCACTCTGCCAGAGGTGACTGTCACCGCAACCCTGTCCGCAGAGCCGGGCATGGCTGCACTCCCCAGTCTGTCCCTGCCCGAAGCCTCGGAGTCAGTGGAGAGCTCCCTGCAAAGAGGGGTGACTTGTCCTGAGTGTGGGGCTGCGGGAGCTGGGGTCACCTCCAGCACCTCCAG
Source organism: Cariama cristata (assembly GCF_000690535.1). NCBI lineage: Eukaryota > Metazoa > Chordata > Aves > Cariamiformes > Cariamidae > Cariama > Cariama cristata. The sequence goes on from NW_009608485.1 coordinate 2,429, forward strand.
CCACCGTATCCCTGTTCTGGCACCCACGGGTGTCTTTGGAACCACAGGTGACCAGAAAGGAACGCAAACTGTTTCAAGAACCAGATGTAAATGCTGTTATTAAAGTTGTTCTTTTAATATTTGAACACGTTTTTATGATGCTTTAAAAATGCTCTTTCCTCAGTTAATATCTTTAAAAGGCACCTACACAAACACAGCTGCACAGGTGGCAAAGGGGCAATCAGGATATGATGCTTTCCTTCCCAGCTCATACGACCAGAACAGTGCCTCTTTCTTCTGCTGCTATTTTTATGGATGTTGACTGCAGAACTGATGCCTGCTTGGTCTTTGATCTTAAAAAATACTTATGCAGAGGCTTTGTTTTAAACTTACAAATAGTTGTGCCCCTTTCTAGCTTGAAGCAGAGCTCCCATCGGTCCTGGAGTACTACGGGAGCCCGCACTGTGTCTGTGCACGCAACTTAGCTTGGTCAAGTACCCGGTGCCAGAGTGGACACTGCTTGAAATGGGAAGAGTGTTTTTGCCAGTGATATGGCAGCGGGTGGGTATCACTTACACCAATCCCATAAAAATGCTTGCAAAAGCATTCTCGGTTATCAGAGCACTTGCTTAGGGTATTTTTCAAAGAGTGGTTTACAAATAATTTGCGCACAGTGTCAGTATCATCCCAATGGTCTGTTACTGTCTTGCTTCACTCGATCCCACTGATGGTTGCATTAGGTGCACTTGCCGGTTGGTATAAGATGAAGGTTCAGCGTGTATATGAATGCCTCACACTTGTCTTTTGACACACACTATCTTATCGAATGGAGAAAGATTTGCCTTACAATGAATTACAGATTTGCTGGTAATCAAATGTTTGCCTTAAGACAAGACAGGGTTGCAGGGACTCTGCCAAGCCCGGCTGGTGTTTCCAGAGGGAGGAACCTCACCGAGGAGGATGGTCAGAACTGCCTCCTGATTGAACTCAGGATTAATATCTCTTTCGTGACAACTAGGAGAGGATTTAGTCTAAAGGTGGCTGTGGTTGGATTTATTGTGTGTTGCTGCTGAGAGAGGGAAGGCTGTTTCCCTTTACCCGCTATTTCTCCCTGAGCTGCCTGCTCCTGTCGGTCTCCTCCATACTCACTGACCCAGGAGAAGCCGCCTGGCTTGCACCTTGGAAGAAATGAAAAGCAAAGCAAGGAACAAAAAGTGGGGAAAAAAAAAGGAAACGAAAAGGAGCAGCCAAGGTTTAAAAGGGAAAGACTTCACGTGGTCAAATAAATACATCTAAAAAAGCATGTAAACCCCTTGCCGGCAGTGTGTGATGAGCCAGGAGGCAGATGCCGATGTGCTGGGTTTGGGTACTCCCTCTCCCGTGGGTTTGCCCCTCTGTGCAGGGGCCGTGTCAGTGCGATGCCTGCAGAGCCGTGCTGCGAAGTGGGTGGGTTTGCTTGGCGGGGCTGAGATGTGCATCCCCCTCACCCCGTCCTCATCCCTCGC
>NW_009608486.1:0-208 GCF_000690535.1 Cariama cristata
TGTCCCCCTCTCCATGCCCCCTGCTTTGCACCTCTCGGTGCCCCTTCCCATGCTCCCCAGCCCTGCATCCCCCAGCCGTGCCCCTTGAAGATGGGCCCTGGCCACACTTCCCACTTTGCCACCCATCCCTGCCCGGGCTCTTCATCGCTGTCTCTCACTGTCCGCAGCGCTCACCACCATCGACTGGCAGGATTTGGCAGCCTGTACC
>NW_009608486.1:238-1482 GCF_000690535.1 Cariama cristata
ACCCTGCAGCAGGTAACCCCTCGGCTGGGGCAGGCTTGGCCACCCCTGGCACAGGGCACCCATAGGGGTGGACCCCGTCAAGCTGATGGTGCTGGCAGTATGTCCCCCCAACCTCAGGCTTCCCACCTGTGAAATGGGCACAGTGGAGGACAGCGTATTGTCCCATGCGTTGGACGGGTTAGTGGCAAGGGCAGGGCATGGGACAGGCACCCTGGGGTGCCAGGGCTGTGGGAAGGTGCTGAGCACAGACAGCAGTCGGTGTGGGAGGGGTATGGGCAGCAGTGGGCAGCGTAGGCTAGGCTCCGCTCACTGGCAAGTTTCTTTCACCCCTCCCAGGGTCCCTGCTTCCAGGATGGACCGGAGTTTGATTTCCAGGAGTTCAGAGATGCTGTTGATGATTTTATATCTGGCAAGTAGATATTTTTCCTTACCTGAGCCAAACATGTCTGTGTGTGCACATCAGCAGTCACGCTGTCTTCAGTCTCCTCTTTTTTTGCTTTGTTTTGGGGTTTTTGGATGCCCACTCACGGCACGCTTGTCCTGCCCTGGCACAGTCGGTAAGGCAGTGCGTCCCTGCTCACCCCTTAGAGGGACCTGGTCTAGTACTGAGCTTCCCTCCGTGGGAGTCAGAAATTAAATCCAAACAGATTTAGGGTGCACAGCTGCCGCAGTAGAGTAAAAGCATCTCAGGAGATACCGGAGGGATGCTCAGAACTGGGGTGGCGTGCTGGGGTCAGGGGGAAGAGAGGATGTGAAAACCTCCTGTGTCATAACGCCTGCGGCTATTCCCTCCAGATGCATCCACCTCAATGCCACCGCCACTGGACTGCACTGACTTTGATTTCTCACTTGGCGAGGAGGTGGCCTTTGGCTCATGCACTCCACAGCTGGAGAGCAGCAGCCCGCTGGCACAGATGCCCCCGCAGCGTCTGCCTTCCCCCGAGCCGTGCTGGAGGGACCTGGCAGACCAGCACCAGAAAGCACTGGGAGATGCTCTGGAGGCAAACGGCCAGGTAGGGACCCCCAAGTCCTCCCCAAGGGCCTGTGCTGGGCTTCTCTCCCTCGTATCCTGCTGAGGCAGCTGCGTGGTCCTGCTGTGCAGTATTCCCCGGCCCCTGGGCGATGGGGCTGTCCCAAACACCCCGTCCCCACTCATCCTTCACAGCTGCAGGAGACTCTCACACAGAGGCAGGAGGAGCTGGAGACGCTGCGGGAGAGCAACGTGCAGCTGAAGGAGCTGGCAA
>NW_009608487.1:0-201 GCF_000690535.1 Cariama cristata
GGGGCCCCGTGGGCAGTCGGCCGCCCTGCCCTGCTGGTGGCCAGGACACCAAGGAGGGCATCCAGATCATTAGCGTGGCCTCGCTCTGCAAGGATGGCGAGCAGCTCAGGGAGGCCCTGTCGGTGCGACTGCCCCCCGGGAACGGTAAGACTAGGCTCCCTGCAGGGGATCACCACCATGGCCACCCTCTGGCAGGGCTGG
>NW_009608487.1:233-1152 GCF_000690535.1 Cariama cristata
GAGGAGCCCCCAAGGGCCTCCTTTCTCTCGCTGTCCTTTGCAGGTCATGATGGCTCCAAAGATACCCCCTCAGCTCCGGGGAGGTGCCCTGCTCCGGGCGGCCTGGCCACCCTCCCGCAGCCCCTGCCCAGCCGAGGGCGGCTGGTCACAACCCCTGCCAGGAACCCAGCCATGATGGTGAAGAAGAAGATTGTGGACAGGGCTATCCTCCTGCAGAAAAAGGTAGGATGCCAGGCGGCATGGTGGGATGGGAGAGCCCATCTGCTCCGGCCACGAACTGGTGCGGTGCTGTGCACCGGGATGGCCCTGCACAGCATCCTTCTGCATCTAAACCATGCAGATGGGGCAGGCTATTGGAGACTGAAGTCTCCTGAAATGCCCCCTGACTGCTGCTAGCTTCACTCTTGAGCGATGCTTGAACCTGGCACTTGGTGAGCTCGTCTGGGAAGTCCCTTTGTCCTCTGGGGCCATGGGGCGTGCAGCCCGCGCAGCCAGCACCCACTGCTGCCCTTGGGCGATGCTGGCTGCGGTGATGTCAGTTTCTGCAAGTGTTGGCCTCCACCCTGCGGCTTACAGACCCCCTCTTTAAGGCTTGGTTTCAGTACCAGCTCAGGACATTCCCCAAGCCACCACGAGGACACCGGCAGCTGAGTGGCTTGGTGCTGCACCAGGAGATGAAGGGCTGTGGCAGACCAGGATGGGGTGACACAGCCAGGATGGCCACCCTCTGGGACGCATCCAGCTGCTGTAATCCCTACTGCGTACAGCCCTGCCTCGCCATGCCACAGTCTCCTAGGCTGTGGCCATATATGCGTTGTCCAAGCAGGTCCTTGTCCCTGTGGCCATCGTGCCCACCATGGCGAGCATGCAGCTGGCTGGCCAACCCTGTGGCCAGGCCCAGCTCTGCTGGCAGGCCGGG
>NW_009608487.1:1164-8701 GCF_000690535.1 Cariama cristata
CCAGTAGTCCCAGGACCAGCCTCAGGTAGGCTACCAACAGGGCGGTGTGGCCATGGGGCTGCCCCAATGCTCAAGGTTTACCCCTTCAGAGCAGGCTTTGACCTCCGGAGACTTCACTGATGGGCAATGCTGTTGCCCCACAGAGGATGGTAGGACGCTGGCACCTGCCTTTCTCGCCATGGCATCCTGGGTACAAAAACACAGCCGTGTGTCAGGCTGAGCTTTCATCCGCGGCCCTGCCTGCTCAGACACAGCAAATGCCTTCTCCAGCCCACTCAGGTGTTTGTCAAGAGCCTTTGCCAGCTGCTTGAGAGGACACGTGTTGTTCAACACCCTTTCCAGGAGAAAGGCTCCTCTAGGGTTCAAAATCAGTACGTGATCCCTCTCAGGGAGCAGAACAGCCCTTTGCTTCCAGCTGCAATACAAGAAATGGAGGGACTGGAAAGAAAAACCCAGGATAAGCTATTTCTGTCCTTGCAGAGAGCAAATGCAGGCCTGGCATCAGCATGAGCAGCCCGGCTGCCATCTAGCAGCATCCACCATCGGATGGCTACGCACGTGCTGACAGCACGCAGGGCAACGTGGAGCTCCTGCGGAGCGGTGGCACAGGGGCTGGGTGGGGATGAAATGCAGCTCAGAGCATGGTGAGGTCTAGGGGTCCACAACAAGGTGATGGCTTTCTCTCATGTCTTGTAGCTAAGTGCAGAATAAATCTTTCTCTTGCTAAACGCCGTTAAGGAGCAGCCGATAATGTTTCATCTTCCCTTCTCTCCTGCCTCCCACTACTCCAGGTCAAAGACGCCAGCACTCAGACTGCCCTGCCGAACACTGTGAGTCCTGGAAATCAAAACCTTCCTTGGGGTGGACCAGTGCTTCCCCCTGCTCCCAGCTCCCATGGCATTGCTGAAAAGCTGGATGCCGTACAGACGGAGATCCAGAAGCTGAGCCAGGCCCTGCACGCAGTGTTGGAGAGACAATGCCGCCTGGAAGGGCAGCAGGAGCACCAGCAGCGGCTGCAGCAGGAGGTGCTGATGACGCTGCAGCAGCTCAGCTCCACCGTCAGCCACGGCACCGTGCCAGCGAACCAGCCCTGCGTCCCCTTCGGCAGCATGGCCGAGCCCTCGCCCACCGTGCCAAATTTCAGCCAGTTCAAGATGGAGCTCATCTGACCTCCCGTGATGCCAGCGTGCTCTAGCAACGCTGCACTCATGGCGGGATGAAGCTGTGAAGAAGAACCACCTTTCTGAGGCTGTGGCAGCCCCCTAAGGATTATGTGGGGCACCCAGCAGAGAAGGTCACCGGTGCCTCATCTTTTCAGCCTTGTTGACTGAAAGGGGCTGCCCGGCACAAGGGGCAGGGCAATGGAAAGCTGAGGTCTCGCTTCTCCTGTGCTACCCGTCCTGGCTGGCGCTGGAGCTGGCTGGTGGCCCACGGACTTCAGCAGCACAGGAGGGCTGCCTGCAAGTAGAAGATGCAACTAAGAGAGACACAGCAGGGAGGTGGGTCTCAAAGAAAATGTGAGGCTTCCTCTCATGAGAGTCAGTGCCATGATGATCAATCACAGAAATGCTTTGTGCCCTCCCTCTGCAGAGCCTTGTTCAGTAAAAATCTCTATACACCATGGTTCAGAAACAGTGTGGGATCTCTTTCTTCGGTTTACCTACCCCTCACCCCACGAGCGAGCAGGCTGGGTCTGTCTTGGGCACTGCCACAATGCACGGAGCTGCGCAGGGTGCTCAAACCCTTGAGGCAAGACCACCACTCCACACACAAAGGCTGCTACCGGAGGCCTGGCATCAGCCACTGTGCCGTTAGGGATATACCACACTTGGGTAGGAAACAATCTTTTACGGAGCAGATTCCACCCGGGTCACCCTCCTCACCCCAAATTCTCAGCAGATCTGGAGCCTGGCACTGCTCCTGCCCACTGTCTGGCCAAGATACGGGCAGGACCGTATGAGTAAGAGTTGCACCTGGGCACGAACTGGGTATTTGTCTCTCCTCTAACCCCTTCTTCTGGGCAGGATCTCCCCCTGGTTGTGGTCCCCAGCAGCAGAGACTCTCCCTAGTGCAGGCTGCGAGTGGTGCAGAGCTGCCCAAGCAGAGAGGGGCACGATGCTGAGAACCCCCTTGCCCGGCCAAGAAAGGCTCCAGGGAGGTGGTTGTCCTTTCAGTGCAGCAGTGGAGTTCAGAGGGACCAGAAACTGGACTTGCCTGCTGGGGGGTGGCCTTGGTTCATCACCCAGCAGTGAATTTCAAGAAGAGGAGACAGAGCATGTCCTTCCTCTGCATCAGCCAAGCGGGCTTCTTTCTTTCTGGTCACCATGCTTAGCACAAACTTTGCCTAGAAGAAGTCCCCAGCCTGTTCCTTTGAACTCCTTGAGTCTGAGGTCAAAATTCAGAAGTGTAAAAATAATTCAGTTATTTGTATACGCACACCCATACATACAGACAGAGCTGTATACCCACACACGTATATACACAGGTACGTATACACCTGGGCATTTTGCAGGTCCTTGCAGCAGCCCCGGTGGATGGGGGAGCGGGACAACCCGGCTGCCCCCCCCCAGAGACACACGCCTGGCCCCAGTGCTGTTAGATCCTGGTGCTGCAGCTGTGCCCAGGAGCATTAGAAGTCTGCTGCAATCTCCCCGCGGTCATTCATTTCGATGTTGGTGTAATTTTGGGGATGTCTGAAAAACAACAGACAAAGATCGGTCGCTCTGTTCTTTCGCACAGGGCAGCTAATCTGCGTCTCAGCTTTGCGCTTAAAACGAAGAGGCTGGGTGAGCAGCCTTCGGCAGGCACAGAGTTTCTTAAGGTCTCTGTTAATGTTTTGGGGAAAAACAGGAGCAGAACACCTGCCATCACCTGGCACATGTACATCAACTTAAACCCACCCTGGTTTCTGAAAGAGCTTCTCTAAATCTGACTTACGGTATTTTTAAAATTCCTTTTAAAAAATACACAGTGAGTTTTCTATTCCCCAAATGCATTTTAAGAACTTTCCTCATTTCGAAGTCTTGCACATCAACCCCCTATCCAATGATGAAAGAAGATCAGTAAAAATGAATGGAAGTCAATCACCTGGGCTGGTTAAATAACCCATCCGCTGTAACAGTTATTTCAGACAGACATACAGCCTGAGTGTTAAGCTGCTCTTTGCCTGCTGACGACGTTAGGGAACGCCAAGCAATTATTTAAAGTAGCATCATGTTATAATGTGGAAACTGTTTCCCGTCAAGCTAATCCTAAGCTGTCCATTCCTTCCACCCTGCTCTAAGGGGGAGCTCTTCCCTGGGGCCAAAGCATCACCTCTCACTGCCCCTTGTGTGCCACGAGCCTTCAGCTTTCTGCTCTCCCACACAACACGTCGTAAGATCGATGGCCTTCACGCTGTGCCCACTGACATGCCTAGCATTAGCCGCGGTTTTATGGGTGGTTATCTTAACCTCCCGCAGAACCTGCAGTCTGCTGCATCAAAAGCAACGGGGCTGTGCTGCAAAAATTAGGAGCAATCTATTGGAGTGTTTGGCTGTGGCATCTGACTGGTAGGTGTTCACCGGAGTGAAGGAGCAGGTCCCCATGCAGCAGTTAGAGAGGAAGCACTGGGGAAGGAGAGAGTGAGAGATGCAAGGCAGGTGGGAAGGTGGTTTCTCACCTTTTGATGAAGTAAAATGCCAGGCCAACCAACAAGAACATGAGCAGGAGAGATCCCACGACAACCAGGGCGATTTCCCAGCCCTGGAAGGAAGCTGGGGGTGCAAAGGCAGAGACAGAACATTGTAGCCGTGACCTTTCCCAGCACAGGGTGCCACCGGGAGGTCGTAGAATCACAGAGTCTGGGTTGGGTTGGGTTGGGTTGGAGAGGACATTAAAGACCACCTAGTTCAACCCCCTGCCATGGGCAGGGACACCTTCCACCAGACCAGGTCGCTCACAGCCCCATCCAACCTGGCCTTGAAAACTGCCAGGGATGGGGCAGCCACAGCTTCTCTGGGCAATAACAGGTTGGGCTGTCCCAGACTACTGATCTGGAGGACCACTCTTCCCCCCCCACGGCGTGCCGGCTCTGGCCAGCTCCAGCCTGGGTGCCAGCTGCTGCTCTGAGCTGTTGGGCTTCAGGGCTGTGTGTCCAACAACTCCAAAAGCAGGGGGCTCCCCGGTGAAGCCCCGTCTGGAGGTTTGCCCTGCATTGCCCCTCTCCTGCGGAGACGTACCCTGACCCTGGGCCCAGCCCTGCTGGCTCTGCTGGAAGCAGATCTCTGTGCTTAGCTTCACCTCCTACTCACCACCGCTGCGTGACACGGACGGTGCATTTTTGGGGGCGATGCACTCGGGACTGGTTTCCAGCACTCTCCCATCCACGGAGAAGGGGTGGGGGCTGGCCAGGAAGCCCCGGTGCCAGGTCTCGATGGCCTGCTGCTGCTCCGGCTGCCGAGCCCACACCTGGCCCCAGACCTGCACCAGGGAGCCCACGCACGTCAGGTTCAGCTCTGCAGAAGAACAACAGCGGGGTTTGGGTGGTCGGAAACCCTCTGGCTGTTTGGGAACACATTGCTCCCATGATTTCATGCCCCACTCCAGTAATACCCTCCTGCTGCCTTGCTCTTCACCCTCTTCTCCCCATCGCTCTGAAATCACGCTGCCATGCTGTATCGAGGTAACGTGAGCATATGCTCAACCTTTCTTTTGGTGACAAAAGGGACTTGGAGTTGTCCTCCCAACCCAGCAGAATACTTTGTACTACACTTCGTAACTTCACGACCTCTACCCATTGGTGAGAGTTGTCTAAAATTGTTCAAAGGGTCAAAAACGTGTTTGGATGAGGGACACAAAGCATGGCTGTGAAGCCTTCACTTCCTTACAAAACCAGCCAAAAACCAGGAAATATTTCTTCCCAATCCCTCAAAAGCTGTAGGGCCCTAAGACTTCCAGAAGTGCCTTTTGGGTCCAGGTATTTCGGATAAGTGTGGGACACTGAAGGAGTCTGATAGAGAAAGAGTTGAGACTCAGAGTCCTCTAGAGCGCAAACAACTTTTTGCTTTGTGGGTTTGGGGTATTCAGTTTGTCTGGCAGACATCTCAAGGCATCATCAGAGACTCCCATTCCTCACGATCCCTCTAGCTTGCCCTTCCTCTAGCAAGCAGCCCGTGTCAGGCTCTCTCCAGCTCTCCTGGCTGAAATCCCGTGTACCCACCCCTGCTCCTCCAGTTCTCCTCACGCGAGTGCAAGCCTGCAAGTTCGGCTTGAGAAGGGACCGTCCTGATGCCGAGCAGCTGTGGACCCGTGAGGGAGGAGGGCACTGCAAGCCGGGCGAGCGGAGCGGGGCACCAACCTTGCAGGTAGAGCTCAGAGATGCCGCAGGAGCACTTCTCCTCTAAGGAGCTCACCAAGACCCTTCCCAAACTCTCCAGCATCCTCCTGTGGTGCAGGGTCCACATGGAACAGTCTAGAGGAAAAGGAGATGTGGTTTTCTGGGTGCAGCTCAGGGTTGTTAATAAGGTCCCAGCTGCGTGCCCCTTCCAAAACACTTGGTTTCACGCCCGAGCTCAGGAGCAAAGCTCCTCCAGAGCCTGCATCCCACCCTCCTCTCCATCCCATTCTCCTCTCCCCACTCCTGCAGGGAGGGTCTTCACTTCTGGTCTTCTACCACCACGTACGCCAGCTTCACTCCCTCATCAGCCTCCCAGGGGAGTGGGGAAGAGACATGCCCCACATGTCACACCACATGAACCAGTCTCTTGTGCTGGGAGAGGAGGGAGAGGTCCATTGCCTGCCCCTCTCAGGAGGCTGGAAGAGGAACCTCTGTTTCATCTCACCCAGGTCTTGACGGCCCCAAGTTGATCCAAGCATGGCCTTTGCAGGGGCTGGAGACCCCACTGTACTTTTGCTTGCTGGCTTTGGAGTTGGGACTGAGCCACACCGCTTTGTTCCCAGGGACGGGCTGAGACAGGAGGGTTTGCTGGCAGTTTCCCTGACTGTGCCCCCACCACCATGAGAGACTTGTGGGGGTTTTCCTGCCATTGCTGCAAATCTAACGCTGCGGAAAGAAATCCCACACAGGGCTCAGCCCTGCCTGAGCAGAGACATCTCCAATGAAATAGGTGGCCACCTTCATAGCTGCTCTCTTGGGATGGTGGCATCACATCAACACATGGGTGTCCGTACCAGCTCTCCCCCAGCACGTCCCCTTTCACGGCCGGGAGGCAGTAGGGTCCCTGTGCCGGCATCCCCCTCCCATGCCACGGGAAGTGGGGGGTCAGCCCCCCATCCCAGCCCTCCCACCCAACACCAGTGGGGGCACCCAACTCCACTCACTGGGCGTCAGGAGGCAGAGGTGGAGATCCACCGCGAAGGCGTCCTGGGGACAGCTGTTCTGCAGACCAGGGGTAGGGTCCGAGACGGCAAACTGCAGTTCTGCGCTGGCATTGCCACAGGCGCAACGGCTCAGAGACACGGGCCTGTCCCCAAAAGAGGAGTCAGAGCTCACCAACATGTCACACACCTTTCTTCCCACCTCCAACCACCCTGGACCCCAGTTCCTCACACTGCTAGGGATGATGGAGAGTTTGCTGGAGCTGAAATCAACTTTCACAGAACCATCAGAGAGATGGGTCCAGCCAGTCCCACCAGTTGGAGAAGACCTGGGCTTGGCCAGAGCAAACCTATTTGGTCTGACTGGCTTCTGTAAGAGCAAGACCACTGCCTCGTTACCGCCAGCCTCCCAAAGTGAAGAGCTTGTCCTCCAGGATAACAAGCTTTCCAAGCTACACAATATCTGCCCCTGCATTTCACCAACCTACCGCTTCCCTGCCCGCACCAGGGCTTAGAAACTTGGCCACGGTGTGAGGAACCGGCTTTTCTGGATGCGGTCGTTCAGGGCTGGACTGACAGAACCTGCCTGGGGTCAGTCCGTGTGAGCTCTCCCACCAAACCGCTGCCCTGACCTTGTGAGCAACCACCCCGGCGAGGTTTCAGTGCAATGCTTCAGCCGGACAGAAGCTGGACATCTCCGTTTTCCAGGAAAACCAAGCACGTGGGACTGCGCTCGATGCGTGTGTGCTCGTAGAGGGGGCTATGAATGGAGAACCTCCTGTCACACCAGATGGAAGCAGAGGACTTGAGGAGGACAGATTTAATTAACAGAGGTGGTCTTGTGGGCAGGAAGAACTCCGCTAGTATTCCCCCCCAGAGAAAGGCTCAGCCCTATTTGTTACTGGGTCCACCTAGGAGCAAAAGAGATGTTGGCTTTTGTGTTGTTCTGCTGCTCCCAGGGATACCCTTTTTTGTTTGGTTTGTTGTTTGGTTGGGTTTTTTTAAAGAAAAAGCTTGGCAAAGAAGCATGTACAGCTGCTATCTGTAAAGGCTGCACTCCTTCGTGGGATGCCATACATATCCCTTGGGGGAAGCGAGTGAAGTGCGCAGTGGGGGAGCAAAGTTCAATTCCCTATGCCAAGGGCGGGGAAACGTTTTCCATTGCAATCATAGAATCACAGAATCCCAGCCTGGTCAGGGTTGAAGGAACCTCTGGAGA
>NW_009608488.1:0-1284 GCF_000690535.1 Cariama cristata
CCGACCCCTGCCCAGGGGTGCGTGGCAGTGCCCCACGGACGTCGCGCGGGGGCTCGGGTGCCATGCCCGTGTCCTGCAGCTGAAAGGCAGCGCTGATTGATTTAAGGACTTTCAGACTTTAAACCGACTGATTTAAGGACCGCTGCTGCTGCAGAAATTGCTGCCTTATTTTTAAGTTCTCATAGTGGTTATTTCCTCACCGTTAAAATGTGCTTTGGATCTCCAGGGTTTTATTACAGGCAGCTTGTGGGTACCGGATCCTTTTATGCCTTTATGAAATGGAGAGGATGTCCGGTAATGGGAACATTCTCCCCGTACCTACCAATTCCTCCTCACTGCCTATCTCAGGGCCTGGGAGAGCAGTGCGGGAGCGTCCTGGCTCCCTCCCGTCCCTCTTTAAGACTTTACCAAAGCCCCGGCGGCGGTGGGGAAACACCGGCCGGGTGGGAGCTGTGCGGGTTCTCCCTCTAACTGCTCCCAAAGCCTAAACAATTGCCAAATCCGTCTACTTTGTCAGCGTTCATTGCCTAGCAATAGTCGCTAGGGGATATTTGGGGGATACCAAACCCCAAGATTATGTAAAATGTGATAATTTAGGTGCTAACCAGGATATCTGAAAAATTCTAAGCGGTTTCCAGCAACTCTTTGTGAAATCATATATACGAAAACAAGAAATCAGCTGTCGCATGATCTGGTTTCCTCCCAATTAATGCAGTGACCGTATTCTACAACACCCGCTATACTGCTTTGTTCGCTCTGAACTTAAATATAACGGCTGACGGCCGAGGCAGGAGTAACGTCGGGGTAAAACTCGCATGGACGGAGCAGACTGACTTCTCCCACCCGCGCTGGCCAAAGCCCTGTTCCTCGGAGCAGTTCTGCTCTCTGAATGTGGCTGTATCCAAAGCCCCCTCGGGACATCTCTGGCTGGGGCAGCTTGCTCTTGGTTTGTTCTGATGCACAAATTGCTCTGGAGGGGTTTGCCGGGCCCGCGCGGCACAGATGCAAGGCAGCTCCCAAATAACCTTTGTCCCTCCGGCGCACATCAGGCACTCTCGGTACCAAAACACATTTAAAGCCCACACTTCCACATAAAGCGGACGGCTCGCTGTCCCGCTACATCTGGGTGGATGATGCCAGAGTAGGGCTAAGAGTTTGGGCAACCAGTTATTAATCTTTGAAAAATGTTTTAGTAGGTAATGTTGAGTGCAAGAGAAATGAAAAAGCATTCTCTGTCTATGCTACTTGCGTGCTTCCCATCACCAATATCTAACGGATCGAATA
>NW_009608489.1:0-217 GCF_000690535.1 Cariama cristata
GCCTTGGGCAGAGCCCAGCCATGGCAGGGTGTGCACCCACCAGCCCTGCGCCAGCCGTGCTGCACGGCACCCCAGTGCACGCCTCCCCCTTGCACACCTCCTGACGGCACAGCTCCCCATTGCACGTCTTCCCAATGCACAGCTCCCCATCTCACGCCTCCCCGTTGCTTGGCACCCTCCCTGTTGCGTGAGTCCCCATCGCATGGCTGCCTCCCAC
>NW_009608490.1:0-1514 GCF_000690535.1 Cariama cristata
GGGGTGGGCACCGGCCAGGGGGGTGGTGGTCCAGGCTCACTTGCCTTTGCCCACCCTTGCAGGGAGCAGCCTGGAGCCCGAGGAGCGCAGCATGGAGCCGCCGGCCATGCCGGAGGAGGAGATGCCCCTCACCGCTGTGCCCAGCCCGGCGGGTTGCCAGCTCTTTGGTTATGTGGGAATCGAAGCCGTGCTCGACCAGATGAAAATTAAAACCATGAAGACGGGCTTTGAGTTCAACATCATGGTTGTGGGTGAGTGCTGGGTGCGGGGTTTGCTCCCGGTAGGGGCGGGAAGCCCGGCTTCGATGTTGCCGTGGTGGGGGAAATCGGGATTTTAAGGGATTTAAGCGGCAATAAATTGAAGAGGAGCAGCATCCCGTACCCCATAACGGCGCGATGCTGATGGGTGAGCTCTTCTCAACCTCCGGGATGCTCCCAAATGGATAGCGAGGGATTATCGCCCTGGGGGAATCAATTTATTAGGGGGGACAAACTGGAGCTGCTGGTGTCCCCACAGGGCAGAGCGGGCTGGGGAAGTCGACGATGGTGAACACCCTCTTCAAGTCCAAGGTGAGCCGTAAAGCCTGCCAGCCCAGCCAGGAGGAACGCATCCCCAAGACGGTGCAGCTGCAGTCCATCACCCATGGTAAGGGCATCACCTTACCGAGGTCCTGTCCTGCCAACACGGTGGTGGGACTTCTCCCCAGTGCTTGGTCCCTGCTGACCCACATCTCTGCCCCATAGTCATCGAGGAGAAGGGTGTGAAGATGAAGCTGACGGTGACGGACACGCCGGGGTTCGGGGACCAGATCAACAACGAGAACTGGTAGGACGTAAGGAGGTGCAGCGTCCCGGCTTGGGGGGTGGCAGTCTGGGGTGGGGGGTTGAGCTCAGACACCGTCCCCCAACTCCTCGTCCTCAGCTGGGACCCCATTATCAAATACATCAACGAGCAGTACGAGAGGTACCTGCGCGAGGAGATCCTCATCACCCGCAAGAGGAAGATCCCAGACACCCGGGTCCATGGATGCATCTACTTCATCCCTCCCACAGGTCACTGGTGAGTCCCCACTCAGCACCCATGGGTGCTCCCTGCTTGGTGGTGGGGTCACCCCAGGGTTATGGTGTTGGGGTCACCTGGGGTGATGGTGGACCGTGGTAGGCTGCGCCAGCTGGACCTGGAGTTTATGCGGCGGCTCAGTAAGATCGTCAACGTGGTGCCGGTAATCGCCAAAGCCGACACGCTCACCCTGGAGGAACGGGCAGAGTTCAAGCAACGGGTGAGGGCAGGTCCCCGAGGGGCTCCTGGGGTGCCCCATGTCCCCCCAGCCCCAGCTCAAGCCCCGTATCCCGCAGATCCAGGAGGACCTGAAGACCCACGCCATCAGCGTGTACCCGCAGGAGGACTTTGACCAGGACCCAGATGACAGGGTGCTGAACGACAGGATTCGGGTGAGTGCTGGGATGCCAGGATTGGGGATGGGGGACCACAGTCGGGGAGAGACGCCCCCGGGG
>NW_009608491.1:0-206 GCF_000690535.1 Cariama cristata
CACCGCTACCAGCACCCAGCTGCGTCCCACCACCCCTCACCCCACCAGGGCCACCCAGAGCCCTTAGGGAGGTGCCCTGATGAAGACCATCCTGGTGGAGTAGACCAGGTCCACCAAGTAGGCGATGAGGTTGAAGATGGTGAGGAAGGTGACCCCCAGGTGCTTGTCCCACCAGCAGTTCCTGTCGCAGGGGTTGGGGCGGCTCC
>NW_009608491.1:359-871 GCF_000690535.1 Cariama cristata
AGACAGCCACGCACCACTGCAGGCCGGCTTCTGAAGTGTAAGTATCCAGCAAGGAGAAGATGAGACAAGCCACGTAGGCTTCAAAGACCTTGAGGAGCCCAGGCACGGTGGAGAGGAAGCTGCTGATGTCCCCCGGCTTGGCACGGGTGAGCCCCACCTCGAGGGCGTAGGCAAGGAAGCAGAGGCAGGAGGAAAGCGGGGCACACTGCGTGCCGCTGCGGGGGCTGCTGATGAAGACGGAGGGGAAGACCACCGAGGTGGTGAAGACCATCAATGCCGCCAGCATGGAGAAAGCCGAGGTGAAGTCATCCCAGGAGAGCGGCAGCTTGGGGTAGAGCTCCAGCAGCTCCAGCACCAGCACCAGCACCGTCACGGCGAAGCAGAAGCACCAGGTGAACATGCACCACGTCCCGTAGGCGTTCCCAAAGTCCCTGGTGGAGGCCACCAAGCTGAAGGCGATGCAGGACAACACGATGGCGAAGAGCCGGGCGATGCCCACCCAGGAGGTCACG
>NW_009608492.1:0-22747 GCF_000690535.1 Cariama cristata
TCCCTGATGGCCTGAGGTGTCATGGGCCCCCTGAGCCATAAATAATTCACCCTGACATTGCCAATCCAGATCCTCCTTCGGAAGAAGCAGCATATTTGTGGCTGTGGGGGTGCAGCGTCTAGTCGGAGTACAGAGCAATGTGGTCATTGCAGCAGGACTGAAGGCTGTGAATCCTTGCTTTGTAATGCTGCTTCTGTGGCTTCATCATGCTGTTTCCAGGTAGTAAACATTCAGAAGCTGTACCCCCGAATCTGCAGTGACTAAAAGCTGAGATTTATAAGCTAGTAAGTCTACTACTTTGCCAATATATGCACTTTGATTAATTTGAATTTTAAAAAATCTTACACGTGCATGGGGAACGCCACCCCTCTACCTCCACTGCTTTTGACCACATGCAAAGCTTTAGGAATGCTTTTGCTACTCTTTTTTTCCATATTGGAATATGGTTGCTCTTTAGTAAACAATTGGTGTTGCTCAAAAGGTTTCATCTGTGTAATATGTGAATGCTTTGTTTTGCAGGTAATTTGTATGTTATAAGAAAACTCTTCAACCTCGAGTAATGTTCATATATATATTCCTTCTAGCAAGCTGAACCGATCTGTGAACATTTCTCATATCTATTGCACAACTGAATTGTGCATACAGCCTAAAAGCTTATATATAAAATTAACAGGCAGAATTGCTTCACCTCAGAGGTAGTTATTTTTTCTGATGATTACAGTGCAGGGATAAACATATTATTATGGCATGCTTTAATCATGTACTGCAGCTTTTACCTAGGCACCTGTAATTTCTCGTAACACTGGAAATATGGAGTAACTTGGGAAAAGCAAAAGAAACTTTTGTTTTTAAATTCTTTCTTTAAAAAGCTGAATGAAATGTAGGATCTCTTTGAAGTAAACTTAAAAAAAAAAATCTTTTCCTAGCTAGGTTAACTTTCAGGCATCTTTAGTTCTCTCTTATACAATTCAATTCAGTTATCTTCCTTTTTAATCAAATGTTCTGCTTTCAGGCTAAGGGGATGAGATCAAGGGATTGTACTAGAATAGAACTGTAATCTAGTGATAAAACCTCATCGACGTTGTGAATGAAACTGAATTCTGGACCCACTTCATACTCTAACCTGATTTCTTGTCTCTAACTCTTTATAATTTAGATGAAGACATTCATGGGTAGAACAAGTTGTTCATTTAATATAACTCTTGGGAAAAAAAAAAATTTCTTACTTAATTCCAAGAATGAAGCTAAGACTGCAGAGAGGAGTAATTGGCTATTTTTATTACTGCCATCGTGGAGTTTCTGGTGCTGTCATTTCCTTGATTTAGACATGTTAAAACTGTGTCAGGAAACCAAGCATTCAGTTAAGTTGTGTCTATCTCTTCCTTCTGTGAAATATCCATGTAGAAACAAGTCTGGCAGAACTGATCAGACAATTAGTCTCTGGATGTCTGTTTGGTCATCCACCTGTTGCCACAGACAACCTGTATAAGCAGTCTCCAATTAGCTTCCCTTGGCCATCAACAAGATTGGAGCAGACTAAATTTTGTGAACTAGCTTTTAAAATTTTTAATGATGTAGATTGTGTATAAAATCTGAATCTTAATTGTAGAGATGTTGTATATGAAGTTTCTCAAGGAAGTAGTAAAAGCTACCTTAGTAGACTTTATGCTGATATTCAGAGCATTTTCAGGACAGTTGATGTCTCATCTATAGCACCTAATTGAAAAACTAAAACCCACTGTGATTTAGTGTTACTGTTCTGTTCACCACAATGTGCCAAAGAAGTTGCCTTTGTAAAATGAGTATTACTTTCAGTTCTTTCTTGCTAGGCAGTGTTTGCCTAGTGCATGCGAGATGGGAAATGGGAGAAAGACCAGATACTTTGCTGCAATGTGATGCTTGCCTGTTGTGCTTAAAATGGAATAAGACGAGATAGTGATTTGCATTATAAGTACAAATTATTTTCTAACATTAAAGAGAAAATAAGCCTGAATGTTTGGTTTTTCCTTTTAAAATGAATTCTGGCTTAGTGCTAATGAAATGAAAAAGATTTTGATTCCATCTCTTGGACAGAGCTGTTAAAGAAGGCATGAAGGATTAAGTTTGTAGTAAATTCTTTTAATCTATTTATTGCTTAATGATTCTTTAAAGAGATACATACGATTAAGCATTTCCCTGGAACTGGAGAAAGTCCTGCTTTGATTCTTAAGTTTCTAATGTAGAATTTACTGAAGTAGTCATTCAGATTAGCTCTTGGAAGCTCAACTACATGTAGAAATTCTGGTCAAATTGTTTTGCTATCTTTATCTGTAGTGATAAAATGGTGGTTGCTATAGTAAAAAAGATAATTTCTTAATACTTTGAACGTGTAAAAAGGCAAGCAGCGAAGCTTGATGTATTTTCAGTGACGCTGAAAGGGGAGGCTATTTTTAATGCCACCAATGGAAATACATATGATTGTGCAAAATACTCCATGCTCTTTTGTGGACATGTAGATGAGAAAGAGCCATGTTTTCATGACATACAGCTGTGTGAAAGAACCGTGGAAGTGTTACTACTTGTTAGGAGGTAGGCTGGGCTAACCCTGTTAGCTTTGGCGCCTGTAGCTTCAAGGAGGTAAAACTTAGATTCAGTGACTTAAGTGTGACTTAAATATTAATATAGGACATGAAAATGGTGCAGGTGCTTTGACCTTATCTTCCCAGCAATGTTGTCTCTTGCTATTTTAGTTTGTGTGTTTGGAAAGTGTACATAGCTGGAGAGAAGTGCATGTCCAATATTAACTTTGGGAAATGGAAAGTGTTTCTATAGGATGACTTCTGTCAGTGGGTAATTTGAAAGGTGAGGCAGTTTGTCTTGTATGAAGCTTGAAATGCTTTTTAGGACATCTATGAATTTGAGTTACTCTATGTGAAATACTTCAGTCTTCTGTTTATTTTAATTTGATTTTTAAATGGCAGTCTGCAATAGCAGTCTTGTTTTAGGTGAACATGGGGCATTGGTTCTTAGGGGTTATCTACTCTTTCAGTTTTGTCCGATGTTCCAGCGCCGTGTTGGTTAGAGAACTGCATGTTAACTTTAGGTATTACTTGCTTACCAGTTGTGTAACATTTGAGTTGTTGCTACGATTTTCTTCAGGTGTAGCAGGTAAAAGATTTGACATGTTTTGCTGTTCAGACAAATAAAACTGAGGGGTTCATCTGCCCTTTTGGAAGGAATATTAGTAAAATAGTTAACACCAGTCTGCTGCTTATTTAGATGACTTACTATGTACAAAGGCTTGGCTGTATCCTCTTGCCATTTTTCTAATGTAAAAGAACTCTCAGCTGAGCAGAGATTATCTGTTGAATAATTTGATTCGTCTTGTAAAAAGTGAAGGGAAGCTAAATGTACTCTTTTCTGAAACATTTTACATGGAAGCACAAACACAGGAGTGGAGTGATTTGGAGAGCTGCTTATGTGCAACTTAAGACTGCTGTCTGGTGGAGGGAGCCTGATTTAAATGCATGCTCTGCTTTGAATGGAGTCTCACCTGTCACCTGCCTCTCTCTTTATTCTTGAGATTAAATTCTGTATCTGTGGGGCACGGAGTGACTCGTACTGACAGGTTGTTAGACTTCACACAAGCAGAATGAGGAATTGGCCTGCCTGTGTGCAACTCCTTATGTAGTGAAGGTGAGCAGCCTTGCATGTGTTTCGTGGGATGTGTCTCTTGAGTGGCAAGCAAAGAAGATGATGGCAAGAGAAGAGAGGGAGGCTTTTATTGTGGTGCTAGGTGGGGAAGGGACCAAACCTGAAAAGTGAAAACATCAAACTTGTGTTTTAATGGAAAAGGAGAGAAGGAAGATGAGGGAGGCCTCAAGGCCTATATTTTCTATATATTCCATATAGTCCCTATGCTGTCTAAACTGGAGAAAGGTAAGAGTTGAGAAAGAGTTTTAAACATATGCTTCAGTGCCTGTTTATTTGGAGTAGATGGTAAATGAGATTGCTTCCTCCTTCAAATTGCAAATATACCAGCCTGATAGCCTGGTGCATCCCTCAGGTGATATTGTGCCACACTGATTTCTTATACACTTAGTTTAGTTACTGTAGGAATTTCAGAAAGTTTGGAAGTCCTTTACAAAAGGCTTGATGATAGGACTTTATTTTGTGTAATTAAGACACTACTGTAGGCAATGGGCATATTTTAATGTTAAGAGCTGTTGAAGTGATGCAGTAAAAAAGTATATTTTTTTTTTTTGTTCCCCTGATCACCACTCTCTTCTTAGGCTACTTTTATTTAACAGAGCAATTTTGGAATATCTGGTTTTAGTCTGAACGTGTTCAAATGTCTTTAAGCAACTTGCATTTTATGGGCTCTTACAGCTGATTAATTTCTCTTGTTACAGCCTCTTACTCCAGCACAGACCACACTTGTTTTTTTTTTTCTTCAATGATTGACTGAATAGATTTCTAAAACCATCATGTTTTTAATATAGCTAGCAAAAAATTAGTCCAAGTTATAACTTCATATTGAATTAAGCAAGACTGTTTCTGTGATGCTTAGTTGGGCACAGTAGGTGGTCACATGCCAGAATACTGTTCAGTGCATAGGAGCAGCAGTTAAATGTAACCTTTTGAATTTTCGTCAGAGCTAAGTAACTTACAAGAAGTGCTTGGGGTAAATAATGCAGGATACAGAATTTCTGTAGGAAGGTGAAATCACAGGATGGTTATTGTGCTCAATGAAAATACTCATCTGGTTTTTACCTGGAAGGCACAATGCTCATTAAATTACTGGAACTGAAAAAAACATGCAGCATGTATTTAGAGTTTTCTCCATGTATCCCTCAAGGCTTATAACGTTAAGACAAAAGGTACTTGAATGACCAATCTATAATCCATATATGATGACAGAGTTTCAGGAAAACATTTGGTTGCAATTTTATAAAACAGTGATTCATGCTAGAAAATGATACACTGATTCATACATGCAGATGTCATTTTTTGGCTTTAAAGTGTATTTATGTACATAGTCCAAAGGATGGTTATGAGGTTTCCTGCAGTTTTGCAGTTAAAGTGAAAATTGCAAGGACTCCTTTAGAAATACTATCCTACATGAATGAACATTGTAAAGGGTGAAAATTGTAACTCCTTTTCCCATCCCTTCTAAATCTGGGGTATAATTGATGGTAGAAATTAGCCTGCATAAATTCCATTCTCAGTAAAATATTAGTGCTGAATACAGAGTCATTTCAAAAGCTTAGATACGGGAGTTTGAAGAATTTACCCTCAAAAGACATCCTTTTTTCCCATTCCTCAGAACTCCAGAAATCACACTGTGAATTTCTGAATTGAAAAAGTGGGAGCAGTTTCCTGTGGAGTCGCCATGTTTTCGTTCTATTTCCCTTCACTTCCAAATTCAAAACTCTACAGCAGTGTGGCTTTTTACTGTCAAACATAATGTGAGCTCTGTCTCTCTTGGATTGTAATCCGAAGATAGCTGAGATTTTTCTCCTGTGCAGGAGGATGCATCTAGTCTGAAAGTCAAATGATGTTTCTCTAGTTGAATAGCTGAAGTTCAGCTTGAAGTAGATGTAGTTTTGGAGCATGGCCCTCTTCCTGAGAGCACTGCATTGGCTCTGTCCTGTCCCTTCCCTCCCCTCCCAGGTTCGTAAGCTTTTGCGTTCTGCTGTGCCTGCACAGAAGACCTGTAACAGGGATTGTAGTGAACAGGGAAACTTGCCATCTTTTTGGAGTCAGGTAAACTGAGAACGGGCTGGTGGGTAAACCCCTTGAGGTGCTGTGCTTATGGGGATATATGTTCAGATGGTTATTTTCAATATATGTGACGGAGACGAAACAATTCTCTCTTTTTATAAATAACATGGGAAAGGGATTTTTGTTCTGAACCAGCAAGTGTCAAATAGGTGTCTTGCATGCAACTTTTTGAGAAAAATTAAGGGCTTTCTGAACTGCGTAACTTATTTAAAAATTTTCAATTTAATTGGGAGATGGAGTAATAACAGAAACCCTCACCTCCAAGATAGAACTCATGGGCTCTTTTGGGAAATTGGCGGTACCTTCTCCCAGGCTGACCTGTAGGAAATATTCTGTATTTCCTCTTCCCATCTGACAGCTGAGGCCATCTCCTGAGGACGGCAGCATGGGATCCTTGACTTTTATTTGCACAGCTATGTTTGGCTGGCAGTTGCAAGTACTGCTCTGTAGATTCACTGAAGAATTTCACATGCACTTTTTCTCAGTGTCTCTGCTCCCAAGCACGTTAGTGCATGTGTGTAGCTGTGTCCTAACTGAGGCAAAAGTAGTTTGGGCAATCTTTGTAAGACTTAGTGCACAAGAATATACTGCTGAGTTATTTTATTGTTATTTTAGTACTGCAAGCAAGCTTGCTGTTTCCTTGAATGGGAGACAGATGTTTTACTTGACAAATCTGTATGAAATTTTTGTGAAGAAGTTTGGTTTGGCAGCTTTCTTGGTATAGTTGTAGGTTAAAGCATGAGAAAATTATACCACCTGACCTGCTATATAAAGAGGATACAGGGCTTTCTTGAATGGTTTTCCTTTTGAGTAGCAGTGCATCTTTTTTTCAAAAACAAGGATTTACTTTTTCCAGCTTGATTACGTGAAGAATTAAAATCCTGAAAGGTGGTGCTGAATTGGTGTAAAGCATGGGGTGGTGTGGGGTTTTTTTTGTGTGTTGTTTTTTTTTTTTTAAAGGGGAAAAACCCATCAATCTCAAATAGACCACTAAATACAGGCTGGCAATTTCTAGAAAATAAATCTCATCCAAATTGTGGAAGAATCAGATTTCAGGTTTGTAATCAAATGAGTTATTATGTTTCTTCACTGACTAAAAAGTGCTCCTCTAGCACAACCTCCCTATGTCAGTGCTGTTTGGTGGGACGTCAGTAACTGCTGCACCTCTGAAAATTGTGTCTGAGTTGAACTTAAAAAATAATTAGAAAAGGTGTATCTAAGTATTCAACAATTTCCTGTTGCTTTAAGTAGATAGTGATGAATGTTTCTCAGAGGAAGCAGGAGAGGAAGAGGAATCTCCTCACAGGATACTTGCTGCTCAAGATAGGAAGCCAATTTAAAGTCTTGAACTTAGACATTCCAACATTTTATCTAACTAAAAATGTTTTCACTTGATATGCAGGTAAGCTTTCTCCCTTTCTCCTCCTAATCAGAAGTCTTTTCATGAAATAGATGTGAGCATGGAGGATAATTTCTTCTGTGCCTGGGGAAGGCATTAGTCAAGCATGATTGTATGCCATGCCTTATGCCCAGACACTGTTGCTTCTGCCACTCTGCAATGGATGTTTGCCAGGACTGCTGGTGGCTGCTTTGGCTGCCTCTGGTGCCTGACTGGACCAGCTCTGCCTTTGGCTTCCTCTGCAGTAGGCAGCTCTTGTAGTGTGGCATGTTCATAGTGCTTCAGCTTAACACAACTACTCCCAAGGCTGGGAAACCAGGTTATTTTTCTGCATTAGCTGTTCTCTGCAGGGGATTAACCGTGTCTTCCTCTGTAGAGCAATCCCTTCCTGCTTTGCTTCTGCTACTAGTCTTTTGACTGCTGCTTTCCTGTCTTTTTTTTTTTTTTTTTTTTTTAAAAGCATCTTTGTACTCACATTGTCATCTAGTATCCAATGGCATAGCTTCTTCTGTGGTGTGGTATGCAGTGTTAACCAAGTGAATTGCTGAGGAAGCATGGTGGCGGCAGCAGGTACCAACGGTGCTGCTGCTCAAGAAGGTGGATTGATGCTCCAAGGATGTGTGGCTAATGAGGAGGTGAATGCTAAATTGATACATATTCGGGGTCTCAGGTTTTCTTTCCTTAAGTTTTGGATGTGCATTTCTTTGTCTGGGGGACTCTTTCCTTCCAAAGAGTAGGAGAAATTCACACCTTTCTGGCAATTGGGGAAAACTGTGTGTTGGGAGGTAAGATACCATTGGACCTATGAAGCGGTCCTTTTGCTATCAGCATCCTTTTGTGTGTGTTATTCACAGTCTTGTGCGATATCAGCTGAGGTGGTCCTCACTCAGCAAAGCTGAGATGCCAGCTCCTCTTATCCAGTGAACTTCAGTTAAAAAACAGAAGTAAAACAAATTAAATGGTACCATATGTACCAATGTCATTTGGCATTTTAGAGCTCATCTGTGCCACAAGGGGTGGTGTATTTCTGAAATAAAGGCTGGCAGCTGTCAAAGTAGGATGTCTTTTCATCAGCGTTTTCAGGTAAACGATGAGTGGCATAAGGTTTGGAATAAAATTGAGAGCTTGTAACACTAACTGCAGGTAAAGTGATTGTGCTGGTGACTGGGGTAATAACCTTGTTCAGACACACGAAAGCTGAAAAAACTGTGGACATCTTAAGAACATAACATGCAAAAAAGTAGGAAAACAGTTGTCACTTGTTGTTGAAGGATGTGTTTATGCAGACGTACTATGTGCTTCGTGCTGTTGGCATTACGTGGTTGTGTTCATTGCTGTGTGGCTTCTTGAAGTCTGTGCTTTGTTCTTGCCAGTCTACTGTATTAATGGCGAAACAGTTCTTGGCTGCACAGTTAGACACATGAGCAGAGGTACCTTTAAAAAGTTCTTGCTTGCTCTTCAGCGTCTTTACAATTCACGGTACAAATTCTTGTGCCTGTAGCCCTTCTAAGAATCTTTAACATTTCAGAGAAGGCAAGTCCCATAATACTGTCATCCTCTAGCTGATTTCTGTAGGCTCCTTAGAGGAAGCCTTCCAGCAGAACTTCAGGTAGATGGTGATAAAAAAAGCGGCATGGCGGGAGAATTTTACAGTGTCTTGAAAAACACAAGTTTATCTTCCAGCTGCATTGGAAGCCTTTTCTCATTTTATATCCTCTTCTCATGGATTACTAGTTAATAATTCACATGTACTACAGTTACCAATTAAAGAAAAATTTAATTTGAAACAGCAGTAGGTTCAATTAAATATATTTGGGAACCAGTTATTTCTTCTATTGCTCAGGAAGGGAGTTTAATTATTTAAAAAGTCCTTTCTTTATACATTTTTCTTTTACATAAGCAAAAAGTACCAATGGCTAATTACCATTCCTGAGGAATTAAACATTTGCAGGCTCTAAAACCTGGGACTTAAAACCAGAAAAAAAGAAAGCCAAATCAAGATGAAATAAATGTTACGTAGTTGGTTTGAGTGCGTGCATGAAGCTGATGACAATCCTTACAAAAATGCAGTCAAACATGGTCAGAAATAAAATTTTTTGTTTGAATGTGTGGTGTAGAATAGCATATAAGATTGTGTGTGCAGCAAAATGAAGTAATTAGATATAGATGGAGAGAGTTGGAATCCTTGCTCAGTCTCAAAGAATGGAAAGTGAATCTGTTCCTTCTCCAGTGCCTTGACTTCCCGCCCCCCTCCGCCCCCCAACAGGCACTCCTTACCACCTACACACAAGACAATATGCGTGAAGATGAAAAGGTCCTTCATTACATGGTACACATATTACTGAAGGGGATTGGGTTTACTTTTTTCCTACTGATTTGCATTTCATAACTGGCTGCGTTAGTATGCCATATTAGTCATGTTATGGCTATTTGCCACGGACTATAGGAAG
The DNA here is from genome assembly GCF_000690535.1 of Cariama cristata. NCBI lineage: Eukaryota > Metazoa > Chordata > Aves > Cariamiformes > Cariamidae > Cariama > Cariama cristata. The sequence continues at coordinate 9,613 of NW_009608492.1, forward strand.
AAAGATAACTTGTTTCTAAATGGAACCTTGCAGAATTTCCTGTTTTGGTGAGAAGATACATCTTGGTAACATGCATTGCTGTTCCTGATAGACTTCTCATAAGGCAATTGCTACTGTTTCCAGAAAAGCTATACTAAGCAGTGAGTGAACAGTATTAAAAGTGTTTTATCTCTTCGCTTTTAAAAGGAAATGAGCTTCTCGCCTATGGTAATATATTACAACAAACCCACAAAGTTGACTGTGTTAAAACAGCACAAGGACAGATCTAAGTTAGAGTATATTGATTCTTAGTGGACTATAACAAAGTTGAGATGATTATTGTTAGCTTTTTCTCATAAGTCTGGTGTTCCTGCTAGTAGAGACTTTTGAATTCTCCTTTCATGAGCACAGCTTGATGCCAGCCTCGTCGCGGGGTACCTTTCATGGCAAGAGCAATGCTCTGAAGTGCTGCTGGTTGTACAGCAGGGCACAGAGTGTAGCTATCCAAGAATAGAAGTCTGCTCGTTAGTCATGGCCTCCTTTATATTTTAAAAATTCTTTGATGCTTCCAGTTGAGTGTTTCCTAATTGATTCCATGGGCTGGTGCAAGTAGCTTGATGGCTTGAATAAATCTGTATGTGTCTGGCATGTGGCCCTTTGCTGTGGTTGGACTACTCTGGTTTGCTGTTAGCCTTTCGAATACCAGTACTATGTACACCTGTCTGAATGTACACCTCTCAAAGTTTCAACCGGACTGTAAATAGCCTTCCCCTGCCGCTCCTTTACTCTGAGCTTATGCATGGTGTTAGTTGGACTCAAGGTTGACTTGCATTCTCAAGCAAATAGGTCTGGAGAAGTACCCCAGGGCAAGTTGAGAGACTTGCTCTCAATATTTAGTTATGTATAATAAACTTGCTTTTGAGGATCCAGAGTTTATGGACACTATAGTTTCATAAAATCTAACTGGGAAATGCTTCCTTTTTTTGGTAATTACTGTCTTGATTAATTTGCTAGGGCTTTTATTTATTTTTTTTTTTTTGAGTAAAATTTTAAAAGTATGTTAGCCCTAATCTTCCTGGTAAAAAATAATAATTTCAGGAGATTGTGAAAGTTCACACATGTAATTTTGAATATTTGAATTTTGCTTCATTGGTGGAAAGGAATACCAAAGAAATTATTAAAGTAATATGTACACTTACATTGCTGACAATTTTTTCATTAAAAAGAAAAAAAAGAGCTTGGCTTTCTGCGATACAGTGTTGATGGGAAGTTGCAAGAGGGATCAGGATATAACATCAGAGATTCTGGTAAAAAACTCGAAACTTTGACTGGAATGCTGACAGAGGACTTGGGCTTGAAATCAGTTTGAATTTTCCAAATGTTATGAGAGAGCAAATTCATTTTTGACGTTGTGATACCTGCATTTCCATGCAGTTTTCCAAGTAATTAAATTGTTTTGATACATGAAGGTAATTTTTTTTTTTTTAAAGCAAGACTTACACTTTCTCAGGTCATTGCAGGAAGAATGAATTTCCCTGGAATACTGCCTGCATCAAGCATTTAAGGCTAACTCCGCATCTGAAAACAAATTTGTAGCTGTTGTTTTCCCTGAAAATGAGCTATTCCTATCTGAAAACACTTAAGACAATCTTCTCTACATAAGACTCTTGCAGTACTCTGTTGAAAGTTTTTCTTCAGCGCAGCTACCTAATGAATCACCTCTGTGTGCTAGATCAAGAGTGAAGTCAGTAGTTTTGTCTTCATGTGCTTTTTAACATGATGTACTCTATTAGGGAATAAATTCATCTATAAAAGTGCAACTGGCTTCAGATTATTTTTATCACAGTAGTTATTTTTTGTCTTTGCTGATAACGTCTTATTCTTTCTCCATGTGTTAGTTAGGCCTTGCTTTGCAAGGTAACCTTGGTAATTAATACTGTAGTTTTTCTGGTGAAAGCAGTTATATGTCTTCAGATAATTCAAATTAGCTGTTATTGAACAAGATTGTTGATGGTTGTCTTTATGGAAAGCTTTTAAATATTGCATGAAGGGAGAAAAATGAAATTATTGAACATAGCCTGTGTTATCTTTGTGCCAGTTTTGATTAATTTTTAGTACATTAGTGAGTAAAAGAGGGTTTGCAAAGTCTTTTCCAAGTCCTAATGATTCAATGTGGGCACACTGACGGCTTGAAGAATATATTTTTCTCATCACTTGTATTCTGCATCTCAGTGCTGTAAAATGAACAGATTACCTACGGGTATGCAGTGGGTCACTAGCGAACATCAAAAAGTAACATTCCTTATTAGCCTGAAGCAGCTTGTTTACAAGTAGTTGATATTTGAGTAAGTAGTATGTAACAAAAGAGTTTAAAAAGCCTTTAGTTGGAAGGTCATGGTAACTTTCAGTGCTTTCTTTGGTCAAACTAGGGAGTGTTTTCCTACTGACATGCTGGCCTTTGCTTTGTGTGTTTCTTTATTGTCCCTCCTCGCCCTATGCGCGCTTTGGGGCGGGGTGGGGGGGGGGGGTTGAGGGAGCAGGTACCACTTGGTTTACGGGAACCTGCCATGAGAGGTAAGTAACTTCAGATGTTGCCATAGCTGTTTTCAAAGCCAACTTGATAAGAAATTAATAATCCACAGTTATGACGGTGTGCATTCAGTTTCTGACATAAGGCAAATGTTGACATTTTTAGTGATTATTTCAGATTTGTCATAAATATGTATTTAGAAGAACTACTTCAAGTTCTAAAACTATCAGCATAAAACAGTTAGAAATTGGGGAGCCTGGCTGGGAAGGTGCTTCTCCATGGTGTGTTCTCTCAACTAAGCTTCAAAACAAAGCATTCATTATGCTGTGTTTCCTGGTCACTTGCAAACTTTCCAGGACTTATTTGAACTCAGCCCGAGTCTGTCTCTGGAGCCGTGTTTCCCTAGGAGGTGCAGTCTGTGACGGCTCCATGCACAGAGGGGTCCCTCAAGGTCCCCGAGAGCCCTGGGAGGGTGGGTGGTTGTCAGGGAGCGGGGGCTGGTGTAGCGGCCCCGCGGCTTAACTTAGGGCATGCCGCCTTGCACACCGTAGAAATTGCCCTTGGGGAAATATTTTACAGCAGCTTCAGAAATTTCTGTGCTGGAGGGGCCGTTTATACGCTCAGTCGCTGTGCAGGCTGGAAAAAGGGACGAGCAGTTTTAGTTAGGAGTCAGTCTTGAGTGGAGTCTGAGAGCTGCATTTACCAAGCCATGGTTGAATGATGGTGGAGGCTGTGGGAGCAGGAAGCTGGGGTGGATCAACCGAGGGATACCTTCTTGCCTGGTGTATTTTTTTTTCTTTGTAATTTTCTGTTTTCAGGCAACTCCCACTGCTCCACTGTCTTCGTGTCACATCAGCCATGCTGCCTTCACATTTCCTTGGGACAGACAGGAAATGCAGGTTTTCTTATGAGTAATAGGAGGAGGGCAGAACTGGGGAAAAGAAATAATCCATGCAGAAAGGTTTTGGTTGTCCCCCTCCTTTTCTGCTTCTAACGATGGGGCAGGAAAAGATGATACTTTCTAATAGATTTCATAATAACTAAAGTAGGACAGTCCTTGCAATACACAAGAACACCTGATGTCCTGATGTGTAATACCTGATCACCATTCAGAAAATGGAAATAAATTCCTTTTAAGTAATCGAGCATCATATGTAATGAATTATATTAATATAAGTATCAGTGTGCAACAGTAAAACAGTTCATTTTAAAACCTAATAGTAAATGTTATTCTTTTGAAATGGTGAAAAGAAAATGGACTTTGTCTAAAAGATACTTAGAATTGTGGTATATACAGACTCTAGAAAAGCAAAACATTGTAAGCACATGTTAAAGAAGACTTAATTACGTTCTTTGTGGCTGTCACTTAAACTGGATGTAGTTGCAGTCCTGTTTGTTAGTTAATGATGTAGGTATTTGAAAGTCAACCAACAGTTTGTGTAAATGATCCAAACGTAGGAAAAGCAGTGCACTCCCTACGAAACTTGACGTGCCCATGGGCTTGCAAGGTGTGCTCTGCCACTGCTGGGTTTTGGTGAGTGCATGTAGGCTTGCCATGTATCTGGAGTTGCCTGTAAAGCAGAGTTGTGTTTCTAGGTTTAAACTTCACAAACTTGCTTAACACAACTCACTGTGGTATCTGCTTTGGCACCACCTGTGTGTTTTCACTCAAACTGACCCTCCGTCTGGTTGGTACCCATTCAGCTGGATTGCATGTGCTGCCTCTAGAAGTATCACCAGGCTGAACATTCCAAAAACTGCTTTTACTGAAGAGCAGGGTCTCAGAATCCTTCCCTGTTTGGTGCTCAGCTCTTCAGCCTGTTCTGCAGAAAATGTAGTAATAGTTTAAAATGAGCTTTCTTCTCCCACAAGATTGTCTTAAAGCTATTTCCTTAGTAGCATTTATAATCTCTGTTTTTTCTTGTAGGTGCTAGGGAAGACAGACTCTATACTGCTGCTCTGTATGGCTGCTGTATGGGGAATAAGAGGGGATGGGGAGCTGCATGGTTGGTTTTTTTTATGGTGTTTTTTATAGTAACTGTCTGCTGTCTAAACAAAAAGTTTCTTGTCATCCCTTCCTGTTGCATTATGTGGCTTGTGACTTGTGACCCTGTGCTGGGAAAAAGTGTGTTGTGACTGAGGATTGTCATGTGCCTTGTCAGTAGCGTCCTTGGGAAGTGGGAGGGCTGCTGTGATTGCCTCTCCAGCCTGGACTCATGCACATTCCTGTACTGGCTTCTGGGCCCTAGCCGTGTTCTTGGAGTGCAAAGCCCTGGGACAGTGTGTCGAGATCCTTTGTGCAGTGATCCTGCAGTCTTGTTCCCTCTTTTCTTTCCTTGGGCAATGAGTGATCAAGGTGATCAATAGCTGGCAAACAGCTTCTAATGCGATTCGGTAGCATAAAGTAGAAAAGTACCTTCTGTTATTTGCTGCTCCTGGTATCCTTTTTGGCTTTGACTGTTTGTCTGGGAATTTGAGGATTTGCCAGGGTTCAGTTGCTGCTCCTTTGCAATTTGATACGTCCTCAGTTAAGACCTGCGTTGGCCCGGGTTTTGGCTGTCTTTTGATCAAGAAAGTTCCTTCTTCTGTGAGCTGGTGCTTTCATTTCAAGCTGCCCCTCTGTGAGTAAATGGGGTTTGCCTCTGGAAAGCTGTTTCAGTACTTCATCTCCTTGTTCCTTCTTAGGAGGCTCTGTTACTTCAGATCCAGCTTCTTCATGGAGGAAATCAATTTTATGAACAGCAAGCTTTTATCGGAAAAAGATTGGTTTTATTTTGGGTAACAAAGGAGTGACCAGTTTGTAAGACAACAGTGAAGTTGGTTCCTTTCCTTAGCATGTGTGTGGATGTCGAGATGACAAAATGGAAATCTTAGGTCATATTTGGTAAACTTGTGTGTGGATTGATTATGTGGGCAGAAATAGAAATTGAGTATAAATAGGCTAAACCACCTTCATAGTAATTTGTCAGTTGTTGTGAAGCTGTTTCTTGGTGTATGTTTGTAGTGATTTCATACTCCTCTAGTTAACCCTAGTGTCACCAGTCCTGTTAGTGTTGCTATTGCAGTTCTACCTTTTAGTACATGGTTTGGTTTTGCAAGCAAATCTGAAAAGAGCATTACTACAGTATTTGTAGTTTTTTCCTTTCCATAGTTACAAATCAAAGTACATCTGCTCCATTGGTGATTTTTTTTTTTCCTCTCCCTCCGTTTATACGTATAAGATGGAACAGTTTGACACTAAAACTACAGGACTACTTACTTCTTTAAAAAACAGCATGGCAAGTAATTTTTTTTTATTCTTCTCATATTCTTCTGATTTCCAAGATTTTCCCCCAAAGAGGAAAAATAAAGAATAGCTTCCTGTCCAGATGTGTGGTCATCCAGTAAAGTTTTTGTATTTATCTTCTTAAAGAAACTGTTTTAGCGAGAGTGTATTTGGTAATTTTCAGTCTCTGCGATTCTCTGCTGTCTTGCCTTCTAGGTACTATGATCAGATCTTAAGTAGAAATAATAAATCATACACAGGTTGCCCAGGAAGTGGTAAACACACAAAAAAAGGCAGCTTTACAAGGTCCCTCTCCGTATTTTGGCTCAGTGTCATGGTTTAAATATTTCAAAATAAATACAAAAAAAGTCAGTTTAGATGATACAAATCTGTATTTACCATTCAGGAAACTGAATTCTTGGCATATTATCTGCAAAGTAGCAGATCTACTTCCAAGTTAACTGTTTAAAAAAAGCTACACATTTGCTAGCTTTAGGCACTTCCACTGTATTTATGCTTAGTTGTCATTTTAAGGACATTAAAGAATGCCAATATCAAGAACCACCAATTTTATTCAGAGCAAACAGTTCAGTCTTCCTTTCCTGTCATCATTAGCTAGTCTTAATTTGTTTAGGAAGGGGCAAAATGGTGCTTATTAATTTGGTCAGTGCTCAGAGACATGCTTGTCAGCTGAATAAACATGAGAAGGAAAATGTATTTTTATCTCCTAGTGGCTTTTCTTGGAATTTGAGAGGGGATGCTGCACTATTCATTCCTTAGCAAAATAGGTCATCTCTCTTGAAGTATCCTTTTCTTTCCCACAACTCCCATATTACTAACAAATCACGTACCTGAAAATCGAATTAAGCACTGGATTTCCTATTAGTTGTGCAACAAGCTTAAGTCTGCAAAAAATAAAATAAGCTCTGCCTTCTGAATTTGTCTTGTAATCGGGTACCACTGTTCCAGTTAATGAAAAGTTAAAATACTTCAAAGTGGTAAATTCCTGTGGCTTTTTAAATCTGATCTCACTTGCAGAAGTAAGTAAACCAAGAGATCAAAGAGAACTGTCGTACATTGATCTTTCTTTCTGAGGCTCTGCTTTTATAAATCCATAATGTTATGGAATAGCAAATGCAAAGCAAAATGTATCCCCTAGATGCACATTAGCTTCAATTGTGCTAGTAACAGTGATTCGAAACCTGTTCTTTCTCTGTGATTCTCTCTCTGTGATTCATTGTCTTACATGATCTGCAAAGGTGTGGTTTTTTGAAATTTTTTTTTTCCTTCTAACCCATGCTTGCTCCAGATATATAGATATGTATTTGAAGTGTATACATAGATAATTGAAAGCTTCCCTGCCCCACCGCCCCCCCGCCTTGTTAACAAAAGAATTAAAAAAAGAAAAAAAATTAACGGAAAAATGGCAGAGGAGTGAGGTCTGAACCTTCATATTTTTTGTATGCTTGATGAATGTCTGTTTTTACCCAGGATACATACATCTGAAGGAGGGTAATGGGTGATTAACTGTAACTGGATTAATCTGCAAGTGTGGCCATGTTTTTAAATAAGGAATAACTTCACTTTTTCCCTAATTAAATCTCAGAACAGGTGCTGTAATAGTAAAGATGTGCTGAAGGTGCTTGAACCTCTTGCACAAATCTGGTCCATTTTTAGGGGGACTTATGATGTAAATTATTATTTTTCTTCAGTGTATATGCAAATTAGCTGCTTGCAAGGGCTATGTTGCTGCTTTGACTTTGACCTGAAACAAGTAAATATTGATTGAAGTAGAAGAAAAATATTTTATGAAACTTCTGTGCTTAATACAATTCTGCTTTATGCTGTACATCAACAAGATGTAGTATAGATCTTTTTGAAGACTTTTTTAAATAATAATTTCCATGCTAATCTCACTTCCATCTTTCAGTGTAAAACTTCAGAGTGCAATTTCTTGACCAAAAGGTTATCTTTGTAATTCTGGTAGTGATGTTGGAGTTTTTGTTTGCTTGAGGCTTCAATGTCAACTGGATTTTGAGTTTAAGATTATATATTTGCAAATGTTTAGATCTGTACCAGAATCCTTTCAGCTTGGGCAATTCAGATTTTGTGCATTAGCTCTCAAAGCTTTGAAGGACTAAACTCAAATTTTGAATGATAGTCAAAGAATGCCAGCCCTTTACAGCATGAAAGGAGAGGGATTTTGAAGGATGGAAGAAAATTCTGTGTGTGCAAATTATAGTCTGATCTTTTTTCATTTTTCACTTTTTTCATCTGAAGTATTCCAGCCTCTTTTGCCTCTTATCCTGTAAGGAACATCTACCACCCCCTGCCCCACCCCTACCCCCCCTCCTTTGATGCTATGTATATGTGCAGATGCTTACCCTGCCCAATGTGGCTGCTCATTGCAGTATGTGGGCTGTTAACACAGAAGCCTACAGAAATAGGACTCACCATTATAAATCATAAACCACCTTTTTAATCCCAAGAGTGCTGTCTAACCCAATAACTCTTGCCTTAAACTCAGGCACTTTCAGTGTGACCTGTTGTCCAAGAGTGTTGGCATAAGGTCCTGGCATGCAATTCCTAGGTATTTGCTTGTCTAATTTTTTCACCAAATCAGACTGAAGCCAAATAGGAAAGTATGGGAAGAATTTTCCCTATTCTGCCAGTGAGGATCCTAATAATAATTGGCTAGTGGTGTGTTGAGATACTGATGCCCTAATGGCCTGTTCTGAGAACAGTCTCTGGTCACCGTGTTAAATCATCTGCAGTGTGGACTTATAAATAAAAATTTCAGGAGCTCTCTGTATCATCTGCACGATGTGGGCTTCCCTCTGTAAGACTTTTGAGCAGGGGTTGATGTGGGCAAGTGACTTTCTGATTCACCTGGAAAGTGAACAGCTTAGGCCTGACTCATGAAAGAGCTTGCAGCTTCTCTACTTTACCTTTTAAACAAGCTGCTATTAAAGGTAGATAGGAACTATGAGGGAATTTTTTGTCAGTAGTGCAAAAGAGGCAGCCATGGAAACTTTCCCCAGAAAGGTTTGACTCTGACGCATAAATCTAGTACTTCAAGACTGTACACAAGTGATGAAATAATTGCAGGGAAACGTTGGGTCTTAGTATTTACAGTTGATCTGTAAAATCTTTACCCTTGCACTTTACAAATGCAAGATAGCATACTGGTCTTCAGTTTTCCGTGTTTGTGCCATGGCTTACTGACTGTAATTTGTTTGATGCTCATATGCTAACTAACCTTTATTTCTGATTTCTGAATATGTAGGGATAAACCATTGGCACTGTTTAAGCTTGTATGATAGTGAAACTAACTAACCAACGTGCTGGGCATGTTACTAGACCAGCACACTTGATGAATATAATTTTTATTTTCTTGACTGTAATGTGAAGTTGTAAAAACTCCTGAAGTCTACCGTACTTTTTAGTTAGTGGTGTACCTAACAGTAAAACTTCATCTGTCCAGAAAGTTGTACTTTGTGTGCTGGACAGCAAATCTAAAATTGCTAGCTGAGCTATTTCTTAATGAATGAAGCCCTGAATGTTGTGGTTTTGGAAATGGTGTGAGCCTAGGAGGAAAACTGACCCCAGAATATGCTGTCAAAGTGCCAGGATGTCTTCAGCTAGTGTAGAAAGGAAGAGTATAGTGGTTCGTCTACTCTAGAGAAACTTCAGGGGAATCCTTATGAAAATGAGTTGTAGGTGGAAGGTGGGAGAAAACCACATGAAGAATAAGAAACAATTGTTTCTCCCAGCATGTTGCACATTTTCCTCCGAGGTTTCTTTTGAGTTGGATTTAGGACATTGTCAATGAAAGGAAGAAGGGAATACCTTCAAGGCATGGGAAAGGACCCTTGCTGAATTTTAAGGATCTTCTTTTCATATTCCCAAGGGTACCAAAACCCCCTCATTTCTTTTGATAATATCATTAAGTATTACCTTTCTCTTACTGTGATCTCTGGCTTTCCCTGACGCAGTCTTCTGAAGACTCTTGGTGAGATCTCTGATGCTGAGGTAGGACCTGACAGCAATACAGGTGTCCCCTTTCTGTTTGCACCACATGCCTTTTCTCTGGGAGGTATGTGGACAGGTCCCAGAAAGATCCAGTGGAGCAGACTCTTAATGTAGTCCAGAGCCTGGGGATGAGAATGTGCCTCTCTTGATCTGAATTTTTGACAGGCAGCTTACAGTGTAGACTTTTGAAGTTAAATGTTGGCTTGAAATGAGAGGAGGGAGTGGGTAGGTTGAGCATTTTATCCTTTGTTTCTTTCATTCCTTCAAGTCTCTACATCTTGGGGGATGCAGCTGTCCAGTCAATGTACTGTCTGGGCTTGATTTTCCTGCTCTGCTCTCGGAGAATGAGAGGGGAGGGAGGGGTCTGCCTTTCTCCAATAACCTCAGTTGTGCCAGACTGTTAAGTTACTTGGTGAACTTGTACAGGCTGAGCAATTAGTAAGATGTCACTTCTGTCCAATCTGCCATTTTTCACGACTCTTTTGCCTTCTCTGGAGAAGCTGGAATGCTTGCCTTCTCTGGAGTCAGATGGCTTTGCAGGACAGATGCAACTGGAAGGGCATGCTGCTGTTTGAGCAGTCATCTTTCAGATTAATCGAGCAGAGGAAACTGTCAACTGAGATCGTCTCAGGACCCTCAAGGTCATGATTCAGCAAGGTTTATGCTGCTGAGTTTAATGCAGACACTGTGATGATCAGGCACTTTCAGATTTTTCTGTCGACATTTCATCTCAACAGATGATTGTTTTTCTGACTGGACTGTCTGCTAACTTAGGGGACAGTTCTCTCAGTAGTGATGTGAGCTCCACTTACTGCTGTTGTGAAGACACACGTTGTCCATCTGTGGGCTGGCAGGGACCACAGCCCCACTGTGGTTCATGTCGAACATCTTGGGATACCTTGCAGCAGTCTGTTCCTGAATATTTCTAGAACGTTAAATGAGCAGAATGGAAAACAAATCTGAGATCAGATTTCTATTTTGTGCTTCATTATAAAAATAAGTGGTTTACACACTGTGCATCAGGAGCTGCGTACCCTGAGGTCATTATTCTGGAGATAAAACACCCGACAGTGCCAGCTGTTTTTTGAGAAAAGAAAGAGAAGCATATCTGCAATACAAACTAGAGAATAGTGAAGACTCAAACGGTAAGGTGAAAGTGGAGAAAAATGTATTAAACATTTTGAGGTTCACATTGCTTCATTCCTGGTTCTTCTTTCCCACCTCAAGCTGCTTCCTTTCTTGTATTTAGACCACTTCCAGTAAATTAATTTATTTTCTGTAGTCACAGAAAATAGCATCCTCCATGGAAGCGCAGCAGGTACTTGTGAATACGTGTGCCAAAGAGCTCGGATGCAATAGAGGATCCTGACAGAAGCTGGGCTGCCTGAAGTGGGAGATAAATGGGCTGGAGCCAAGCAGGCTGGTAGGGGTGGAATTGCCTTTTCCCTCCCCTCATTGCTTCCTCCCCGCTTCCTCCAGGCACCTGTGCCGTTTCTCCTTTCCCTGCCATTTTGAGGAAGGTATGAGTATGGGAACTCTGAACCAGGAGCCTGATCTAAGGTGTTAGGAACTTCTAAAGGTTACTATTTTTATGAAATACTGTTACAGAGAAAATACTTGCATTAGTTTTGGCTTGCTGTTGAGTCAGGATTTCTGACAGTGCTGTATTTCTTAATGAGGCTATAATGTGTGTTTGCAACTGGAGCCTGGAAGAGATTTATGTTCTTTCACGTTCTTCAGCAGTCACTCCTGGAGAGCCCATTGTTTCATGTTATTCTTGCGTGACCTCCTGGTGTGCCAGCAATGTGAGACGTGAAGCTGTAGGAAAGGCAGTTTAATTGACAGCCTTTGTATGAGGCATGAAAAAATGTGGTGCGGCATGCTGGGTCTTGCTGCATGCATACCGTTCTACACCTTTGCATCTGCAAAAATAGATGCAGCAGTAGTATTACGGGGGAGAAGATGGCTTTAGGAATCTAGGCTGCCTGCCTAAATATAAAGGACAATTTAATGTGGTTACATATCTTATTAAATAGATACACTAATTGCAGTAATTCCTATGTGATTTTGTAAAATGAGAGCATGCATACAAACTGCATTTCCTTTGTTGGAAAACCTTGCCAAGGTTGCTCATTTTTTTTGTCTTTGGACAGTGTAGTGTGTACTTGTTATAGGAAAGAATTCTGGATCCTGTATTCCCTGGATGGGCAGGAGCTCTAAGCGCTGTGGAGGTCGCAGCCCTACAGAGTAGATCTCTAACTGAAATCTGGATTCCTCGGTTTATGGGACAGTTGGGTTTTATAAAAGGGGCCTTGAAGTGTTTAGGATTGGTTCCTTCCTGGGGAGGAACGTGCTGCAGAAACATTGCATGGAGTTACTCCCTGCTGAGTAGCTTTGGTAGGGTATGTTGCTGATCGATTCTATGCTGGTAATCTTCAGGAAAATCAACTATTAAAGCCAAACTCTGCCAAGTTTCGATATTCTATCGAAATTACATACTCAAACATTATTATTATTTTTTGAACATACAGAATAAGGTCTTTCTTTCCCAAGTGGGCCTTATCTTGGAAACCACTAACTAGTGTGTGTAAGTAAGGAAACATCTGAGTCTTAGCCAAAGGAAGCTCAGTGAATTACTGAAGCACAAATAATTGTGGGCTAGGTTTGAGATTCAAAGTTGTTTGCTTTCCTGTCTGTATGCTACTTACTGAGGCTGACCATTACCAATCATTTTCTGAAGCTACTATGCAAATAAAGATGAGGTTGCTAAGAAACTAATTTGTTCACCCCAGTTGCTCTGCTTTTCCTTAACAACTTTTGCTCTATCTTTATTCTAAACTCCAAGAGGGGAGTGCATCTTTCCTGGTGAAACAAGCAATTCTGAAGAATCATTACAGCTACTGATCCTCTCTGTGTATCAGAGGAGAGGACCCTGTTGGCCATTCTTACTCTTTTGGAAGTTTACTGGTAAAACATACAGTACTGTTGGGACCTTTCTGGGAAAGTATGTTCTTGAACAATGAGTGTTGAAGGAAGAACCGTCAGAAGTGTTGTCCTCCTGTGTTGGGAATGAGGTTTCTGAAAAACTGAATGATTACTAGAGAAAAAACAGCAGATAAGTTTTGGGAAAAATGATGGAAAAACCTCGTTTGGTGGGTTAGTTTGGTGGATTTGTTTTTGTTTTGTTTTTAATAAATGTTGCTCCAATAGCCAAATGATAAAACTAGAACTTGAGTTTCCTTGTGCCGTGGTTTAACCCCAGCCAGCAGCTTAGCACCACGCAGCTGCTCGCTCACTGCACCCCCCTCCCAGTGGGATGGGGAGGAGAA
>NW_009608493.1:0-1080 GCF_000690535.1 Cariama cristata
TCTCCCTCTCCTGAAGGGAAGCTGTGCACAAAGGGCCGTAAGAAATCACCCAGATGCAGTGAAAGATTTTCATGGCAAGAAATCAAATAAAATGTTCATAGTGATGAAGTGAAAAATAAAACATGCTTTCAGAAAATGGTCCTTTTCTTCTCTGTGCCTGGGAGGGGAGGGGCCTGAGGGGGAACACAGACAAAGGGGCCGAAGGTCTCAATCATCTCACCGCTTCATTATTCCATCTCTCAGAAGGCATCTCCAGGCAATTAGAATAATCATTCATGCCTGTGCTTTGCCAGGGACTCTTGCATTCTTCCTGTGAAGCTTCAGAGCTGGATTGTAATTTTTTTTTTAACTTTAGCGGTGACCTGCAACTAAAGGAAAAATAAAAGTTTTTTGAAATATTAGTTGTCTCAATCATCTCACCGCTTAATTATTCCATCTCTCAGAAGGCATCTCCAGGCAATTAGAATAATCATTCATGCCTGTGCTTTGCCAGGGACTCTTGCATTCTTCCTGTGAAGCTTCAGAGCTGGATTGTAATTTTTTTTTTAACTTTAGCGGTGACCTGCAACTAAAGGAAAAATAAAAGTTTTTTGAAATATTAGTTTAATAAGACATGAGAATAATATTAAGGATATGAGCCTCTCTTATTTATTATTTATACGTATAGTGTGATTTAGAGATGCACTTGAACCAAACAAGTCACTACGAAAGAGTGGATCTATCTCTCTCTATATATATATTAAAAAAACCTACAATATTCGCCTGGAGATTCTGTCCACATATTCGGAGATTGTGATTTAACATACACAGTTTATCAAGGCTGGTGTGCTGCACAGAGAGACTGGAGTTTTATGTAAGGGTATAAATAATCAATGCACATAGCAACTTTAAATTACTGCTAATGTGTTTTACTTATGTTCCCACTAGAACGATATGTGAAATAACAGGGAGTTGCTAGGCACACACTTGACAAATAATATCCATGAGTTTCCATTTTTATTATTTTTATACATTTCTTATTAAACCAAGCGGTATAGTTCAAGCCCGTGCCGCCAGCCCGTACTGGCGCACAACAGTAAG
>NW_009608494.1:0-207 GCF_000690535.1 Cariama cristata
CAGCGTGGACACCTGCTACCATGTCATTGTGACAGAGAAGATGTGCAAGGGCTACCTGGTCAAGATGGGCGGCAAGATCAAGTCTTGGAAGAAGCGCTGGTTTGTCTTCGACCGCATGAAGCGCACCCTCTCCTACTACGTGGGTGAGTCCCAGTGCTGCCCTGCACCCCTTCCTCGTGCCATCCCCCCCTCCCTGTGCCCTTGCCC
>NW_009608494.1:277-975 GCF_000690535.1 Cariama cristata
GGGGAGTCCCAGTTCTGCCCTGCACCCCTTCCCCGTGCCACCCCCCCCTCCCTGTGCCCTTGCCCGCAGCACCGCGGCCGACACCGTTTCCCTCTCTTGAGCAGATAAACATGAGACGAAGCTGAAGGGCGTCATCTACTTCCAAGCCATCGAAGAGGTTTACTACGACCACCTCCGCAGCGCTGCAAAGGTGAGAGCCAGGCACCGCCGCTGCCCCAGTGCCTGCTGGGACCCCCCCCCGGCATCATCCTCCCCCTTAATCCTCCTCCATCACGTAGGCAGGAGGCTGCAGGGCAGCTCCTGTCGGCGATGCTCCCGGAGCAGTCCGTGGCCCCTAATGGTGCCAGCTCCTTGAGGTGCTGGGCTTCGCGGGGGGACAAAGTGGGGGGACACGTCACTGCTCAGAAAGGGTCCAGAGCCCTGACCCTGTCCTCCTCCTCCCCAGAGCCCCAACCCTGCGCTCACCTTCTGCGTCAAGACCCACGACCGCCTCTACTACATGGTGGCACCCTCAGCCGAGGCCATGCGCATCTGGATGGACGTCATCGTCACCGGGGCAGAGGGATACACCCAGTTCATGAACTGAGGGTGGGGGGGTGCTGTGCACCCCAGATCCACCAGCTTGACAGAGTCCAGAGCATCCCGAGCAGAGAGGTTCTCCTGGGGGGCCACGGTCCCTGCTGCGCCCTGTGCCAAGG
>NW_009608495.1:0-363 GCF_000690535.1 Cariama cristata
GCCCCCGGCGCCGCGCCGGGAACAGCCTGGGTGTGAAGCAGCAGCCTCGGCCCTCGGTGTCAAGGGGCGTAGGGTTTGCTTTCAGCATATTTGAGCGCCACCGGTCTTTTGGTCCCCTAAAGCTTCATAGGGAGATGTGGAGACTCTTCTGGTGTTAATAGATTCCTCATTTTTCTATGTTTTATCCCAGTCACAGAGGACATGGGGTCATCTCATACAGGTAACTCTCTCACATGATCAGCATAATCAGGGGAAACTGGCTGAAAAGCCAACCCTCCTGTTTTTCTCAAGTCATTTAATCCCGTCCAGTTTGATTGTAGTTGTGCTTTTTAGTGGCTGGGCACAAAAAACCGCTGAGTTTGT
>NW_009608495.1:394-11998 GCF_000690535.1 Cariama cristata
AGGGAAGTTCTTCAGTTTTTTTCTAGGGGAAGACCACCCTGAGGCGTTGTGGCTCGAACAGTTTTAAATGAACGCTGTTCACTTCACAGTTCACTCATAGCGTGTCTGACAACATGGGTGGGCCTAACAGGAGCAAACTAAATTTGTTCTTATTTCCTTGATTTTTTTTTTTTTATTATTTTTAAGGAATACCTTGGTATTTGTAATGGCTTATGGTCTTGTACAATATCCTACAGTTATGGGATTGGAAATCCGCTATTGTCCCTTTATTGAACCAGAGTATGTTTAGTCTTTATTGCAACAAAACAAACTCTATGTCTTTCCCAGAAAACCTTGTAGTTTTTTTGGTTGGCTTGTTTGTTTTTTTCCAAAGTGAGTGCTGGCCAGCTAGAAAGATAGCTTCAGGCCATCGCTGTTCCTAGGGACAAACAGAAAACCTCAAAGCTTATTGCTGTGAAGGATCTTTGAAATCTGTAAGAGGCAGGCAAGTCTTTCTACCTTTCCTGAAATTTTAATTTGCTGCTATAAAGGCACATAGTGTTCTCTTCGTAGTAGTGTGGTTTTAGTTAAAAGATGTTTTTGTGTTTCAGGATGACTCACTTGTAGTGTGGAAGGAAGTGGACCTGACCCGGCTGTCAGAAAAGGAACGTCGTGATGCTTTGAATGAAATCGTTATCCTTGCCCTGTTGCAGCATGAGAACATCATTGCGTACTATAATCACTTCATGGATAACACCACGCTGCTGATTGAGCTGGAGTACTGTAATGGTGAGATCCCTACTCCCACTTTTAAACAGGTGGCTGCCACATTGCTGAGTCACTCTCCTGCAGAACCTGCAGGGAGTACTCTGGGGTGTCCTCTGGGAAGCGGAGAAGTGGGGGTGAATTCCACTGCGTAGCACCTGAAGAAAAGATTGAGAACGCTTCTGTTTGACTTGTGTCTCAGATGCCACAGAAAGAAGTCCAGTAGTTAGTGCAGGCAGTTCAGGCAGTAGATGATTTCTTGAGTCTTCTGAGTATCTGGCGCAGTGGAAGAAGTGGGTTATTGCTAATGTATGCTTCTAGTCCGCCTTGCTGTGTTCTTGTAGGAGGATAGTGGGAAAAGACCAGGACGATATTCAGGCTTCTCTGCCAGTACAGAGTGGGGCTGTTTTTCAGTAGCATCACTTAAATAGACCCCTCCATTTGGCAATTATAAATCAAAGCTCTGAAATCTGCTGGCACACTGCAATCAGGACTTTTTCCTGCCTTATGCTATCAGCTTCTACGTTTACTATTAAAAAAAATCTAGTTCTTCTGGTGGTGGAGAAGACTTTAAAGTTCCATCCAAGAGTAGATCAGATGGTATTATATGGAGTTTGCAGAGGAAACAGTCCCAGCTGGGATGGATAGGTAGAAGGATTCGATATGAGGGTCTGAGTTGCAGCTGCTCTTAGGCAGCTGGAAGAGGAGGTGGTATACAGCAAATACTGCTGGAACAGGATCCCTCCCTAGAACTGCAGTATGGTTCCTATTTGGATGAGTGGGACAGCTCCCCTGGCTAAGTACCCTGTGTGTGTTTGGGGGTTAAGTTAAGCCTTGGCTTGTCAGCAGAAACTTTTTTTAGTGGAAAAGGCTATCATCATGTTGTCATCGTCTTGGACAGATTGCTTTCACTGGGGCAGGTTGGGGAGGACAACGGAGTTGTGCAAATTATTTTTGAAGAGTGTCAAACACCCTGGTTGGCAGGTTAGCCAAAGCTGGTTTTGCTTCTCTGCTTTTTATTCTTATGCAGGATGGAGACCAGCGCAAGAGTAGGGGAATGTTAGCTCTTTGATGCACCATTTATTTTAGGAGTACTCTGTGTAAGTTATTTAGCTGCTCCAAAAAGACTGCATGCTTGGGGCCATTATAAATTCATTGGAGGGTGTAGAGAGAAGCCTGCATGGTACTGGTGTCTGTGTATGTTAATGTCTCTAAACTGTTTGTTTTACTTTAGGACAAGAGCCAAGAGATGAGTATATAGCCTGCGTTGCCTGAATATGTCTGAGTGCTACAGGACTAGGGACGTGAGAAAGAGGAAATCTCACTTAGGCTTATGGATATCTTTTTTTGTCAATGTGTTAATGGTTGTTTCTGTGGCTTTTGTTACAGTGTACAAGTCCAAGATAATTTGTGAGTAATTTTTAAAGTAAGGCTGGACTAGTCGCTATTGGACACTCCTCAGAATCCAAAGTTTTTAGTGTTTAATTGGCACATCTCTTCTGGAGATCTGGGAAAGACTTTAAAATTTGAGTAAATATTATCCCCATTTTACAGGGGAGGAAGCCAAGTTGTTGATTTATTTGCCTATAGTTCTGTATGTATATCATGGTACCGTAAGGCTTCAGTTTATCATGGGGTAACATCAGTGAATACATCTGAAATAGATTTGGGAAGAAATACCCTATAAAATACATTTGTTGAAGAAAGAATAGAGTGTCAGAAAGTTAGATGTGGTTAGATGAAACAAAGAAGAAAGTAATTTGATTTTAGTATGTGTGCATAGAGCTATTGATTATCTGAATCAAGAGCTAACTTGTTGCCTTGTGTAGGATTTTTACGATGTAGTACCTGTCATGCTGCTCTTTGGTTCAGAAAAGCTGCAAAAATCATGGCAAAAGATCAGAGATGAGGAACAGAATTCACTGAAAGCCTGCATAGTCTGAATCACTAGGAAAGAGGCTCATAAGAAGAGGCAGAAGTGAACACTTTGATTCCATTGTGAATGTGAAGAGTGATTTGTAGATATTTTGCAAATATGATCATAAGGCGGAAAAAAGAAATATTGAGAGGTTATAGCAAGGCAGAATGAGAAGAGATTAAGCGAAGGGAATCTTAATTAGAATATCAGGAAAATCTTCCTAATATGGAAGTCTGAAATAAGTCTCTCAAGGAAGTCAAGGAGCCATTGCAACCTGCTTTGGACATCTACAACTTCACAGGCCCATGGAAATCATACAGCAGAAAGCTGTCTTGCACCATACCCATGGGAATGGGAAAGGGCCTGGTGTTCCGTTACTATTAGGACATAATATATGATAATTGGGAAATGGAATAGCAACAGGATGTGATCAGAGATTTGGGATTTACTGATAGGATGCTAATCTGACAGGGAGTCTCACTGCCTGCAGCCTTCAGCATCGTTTCTTTTAGCTCTCCTTGATTTTCAGTCTGCTATCTTGAAATTGTGAGGTGCCCTGAAAAGTCTGCTGATTTCAGGCTCCTGTTGGTGGTGCTGCTTTTGTCAATGCTTTGTGAATTCTGCATCAATGTATTTGGCAGGGCAGATGAAGAGAGGCAGGTCAGAGCTGGGCAGTAAGCGGGGAAAGGCAGTAACTTGTGCTTTGAGGGACTACTCAACTTATAATTACTTTCTTTCTCTTTTTCTTTCTTTATATATAATGCTGAGCAGGACAATCTCACTTGATTAGGTGTACAGGTTATAAATGTTTACATATCCCAAGAAGCACTTAGAGGTAAAAAAGTAGGGACTGCTAGCCTGTCTTACTGATTCACTTTTCGGAGTGTAATAAATGGTGATATTAAAAAAGAATCATTTCTGCTTAAGCTTAGATATGCCAGTGAAGTTCTTAGAGTGCCTGACCAGTTTGGGTTGCTGAGAGCAAGCTGTAGTGATTCACCAGACTTCTTAGGGGATTTCAGTATTGCCAGCAGTACCTGATAGAGTAACTGCTGCCTTTATCTAAGATGAACCTCTCTGTCTTTCTCACTCACTTATAATTACAGGAGGGAACCTCTACGATAAGATTCTGCGGCAGAAAGACAAGTTATTTGAAGAAGAGGTAATTTGGACTGGTTTGAGGAAGCAGTGCAGCTGTCCTAATGTTCTGGGAATCGGTCTGGTTGTCTGAGTATTTATACAACGTTTTTTCCATAGTGCTGGTGGGAAATTTCTGCGTATATCTGGGGATTGACATCCTTCCTTTCCTGTTGAATATTGCAAGCATTTATGGACTGTCAGAAACTTGTTATTTTCCTTTTTGGCTGTCTATAAGCAGTATAAACTTTCAAGGGAGGAATAATGAAAGACAGTGCTCAACTGACTTTGGTCACCTTATTATCTTGGCTAACATTTCACTTCAAAACCTCTTTCTATGTTTCTTCCTGGTTGGTACTCAATTTCTCTCTCTTCTTAACCATTTTGTAGGTTCTTTTCTGAGTAATTACCTTGAATCTGTGTCACCATAGATTTTTGTTCTTTTTTTCTTTCTTTTTCTGTATTTCCTTTTTAAATTATTTTCTGCTGTCTGCTTTCACCTCATACTGAGATGGTTAATGAGTATACTTATTTATCTTATATAATGACTTTTAAGGCCTTCCAGCTCATGGTGAATATTAAATCATCACAGTTCATATTCCAGAGAGCTGAACTGTAGGTCTTTCCCAGGTGGTCATGAGCTGTCATTCCTAAGTCTTTTCACTCATGGAATTCTGTGGTGCTTGTCAGGACAGACACTATGAATGGCACTAAAACAATCTACCTTTTGGATTATCTTTTCAGAGATTTCCAAAACAGGAAATTCTAAACTCTAAAAGAGCGTCCAAATGGTATAGTCAGTCCCTTTTGCAGTGCCTCTATGTGACAGGCATATATGGGGTTTTGTGGGGGTATTTTTGAGCCTCACATAATGCTTTTATTGCTTTGCAGATGGTGGTTTGGTATCTCTTTCAAATTGCATCAGCTGTGAGCTGCATTCATCGAGCAGGAATTCTTCACAGGTAAGTGTGGCATGCAGTAAAGCTAAGGTAACCACTGTGGTTCATGGATGTGAGTACAGAACTCCTTTGAGTAACCTTTGCTTCTGTGTTTAAAGCAGGCACTGAGCTTCTCTCCAAAGTGTAGCTGGACTGCCTAGATGTATCACTTCTGTAAAGAATTTTTATTGGGCTAGAAACTGTCTTGTGATAAATGTGCAAGAAATTTTGTATATGAAGATGCAGTTGCTGTCTTTGATGCTGCAGCTTTTTGAACAAAGAGTTAAGCCATGTAGGAGGGAAGTAAATTGGCCCTTTATTGCCATAGCACATAAATGATGTTTGCTAAAGTAGGTAGGAAGAGCAGTTACTACAGGCCAAAGGTACTTCCTATCTGCTCCACAATGAATAACTTCAAACCAACATGTACATCATTCTGTAATTACTGGAGGCTAACAGTGGTGAAGACTTTGCATTGGCGCATTGCTGTAATATAACCCGTGTGAAGATTTGTCCTGCGTTTGGCTGAATCTCATTTCTTTAGCCTGTTATTTAAGGAAGTAATACGGCTTGTTAGCTGGTAGTGGTGATTCTGACATTGACTCTGAGATTTTAATGAGTAGCTAATTAACATTTCTGTCGCCCTTTTCTGTTTGGGAGTGGTAAATTTCATGGCTTATGTGTGCTTCAAGGAGGCCATGATGTTTTGGGAAGTACCACACACATGGACAGCTGTTTCCCCTGGTTGGACTGTGTGCTGCACGACATCCTTCTCTAATGAGCATAGCTGTGTGAGGATGTTTTCTGTGGGATAGCATCCTGGTTGCTGCCATTCTAAATCTGTGATAATTGGCAAGCCTTCCTAATAAAGGGTTGGTACCCTACAGTCAACAAAGGAGTGCCTAAGTTTTTGACCTAAACCAGGTGTCATGTTGTCCTGCTTTGCAGTGAGTTCCTGCTTATCACCTCTGTTGCCCATCTTCACAGCAGGGTTCGCAGTCTAGGAACATGTGTGGCCCCAAATCCTTCCATAATAATGAATTGAACAGTTATTTAAATGTTTGCAGTGATTTCCTTCTGCTGCAGACATTGTCAGAGTGACCCAGGACTTTGCGATGCCCCAAGTGGATGAATGCAAAGTGCTGCTTTACTTGGTGTTGTCCTGATCTACACTGGGAAGTTGTTGATGGTACGTTAGGAAAAGGGGGTGTTATGAAGCATTGGCCATGGGAAGCATATCATACTGCGGGGGCTTCCTCTCTGTATTTACAGCCTCGTATATTGATCTGTGAAACTACATATAAATTATTCTGTCTGGGAGAAAGTGTTTTCAATGAGTTTTGGAATTCAGTATTTTTGTGGCCATCAGCCTTTTGATCTTCTGGGTGTAGTATGTCATGTTATAAAGAGTTGTTCTTGAGGCATAAGGTAGAGGGATGTTATGATTAAGTTCTAGCGTGGCATCTGTTTCACACCCTCTGTGTGTGCTTATATTTGCATATATACATATTCATGCATACATTCATGTTTTTAGTGAGCTCAGCAGCTCCTGGCTTGGGTCTATTTATAAAACCAGGAAAATTAAGACCTGCTCAATGACCTTCATATGAGAAGAGACTGAGAGGGGGGAAAAGAACTATCTTTGATCTGTGGCCTTTACATAGGCGTCTGGAGCCTGAGCTTTTTCGACTGTGTTGTGTTTGTGTGGGGATGTGATAAAACATGGATAACTGCAATTACTGCCCCAGTACTTGGGGTAGAATTGCCTTTGGAGAGCTCTGTGTGTGTGAGAGAGTGCTGGCAGAGTAACAAGTACCTCATTTGGTGGGGGGAGGTATAGTAATGTGTGGAAAACTGTGAAATCCAGACATATATTTAATTGTCTGCATTTCTTTTTCTCCTTTCAGAGATATAAAGACATTAAATATCTTTCTAACCAAGGCAAACCTGATTAAATTGGGAGACTATGGATTGGCAAAGAAGCTGAACTCTGAGTACTCCATGGCTGAGACTGTGAGTATGTGCCGCCTTTGTGTGCAAACTGAAGTGTGTTTTTCTTTCATCCCTGCATGCCTTGCAGAAGACCAGGGATGCTGTACATTATTGCTGCTTGTTTTCTCTAGTTTTCCCTTCCCCCTTCCCTCAACTTCCCTCAATGTTATCTCACCAACATTGGCATATTTGTTGGTGTGTTGCAACCTGCAGTTATCCCTGCTTCCAGGTTACCTTTTGGAGGTCTGTCCCTCTGCAAAGCACCAGTAGACTAAAGATAAGTCCCACTGTGGGCATGGAATTGTGCCAGAGGCAGTATAGCTGTGCTGGAGAGCACTGCTCTTCTTTTCCTGGTACCTAGGCATGGTACTTCCAAAGATGAATCTATGTAACATGAAGGCAGTGCTATCGGAGCGTACAGAGACAGCAGTATAGTCACATCAGTACAGCGCTCTCCCTCTGGGCTAGTTAAACCCAGCTTAGCAAGTTAAATTAATTTGGTCATGCCGTTGTGCTAACGGGGGCATTTTGCCCTGGATCTGAGATAGCTTGATTGTGCTTGCCTGACATTGCACTGTGCCATAGATACGTCTCCTATCTCTTTAATACTCAGGCTCTGAACTGAATTACAAAGAAGCAAGAGATGCATTTGTGCTTCTTATGGTAACCAGGTGTATGGTTTATTGGTAATGCTTTTGGAGGGGGATGAAGCTTTGTAGGAGAGATTAATTCTGCCAGAAGGCTGTCAAGCTTGGCTTTGTTCCAGACCCTTCCAGAAAGAAGTTTCACAGCCAGAGTTATGACGCAGGGTAAGCTGTATTGCAGGCACCTGAAAGGCTCAGCTTGGATTTCCCAGCTCCATTAACTTCTGTGGTGAGCACTAGGCTTGGAAAGGGAGACATTTTCTGGAGCACCTATCTGCGAAAGGCCTTTATTGTAGTTTGGGATTCAAGCCAGCTTGCACTTCCTCTTACCAGGACGTATTATTAGATTTAATGCAAGCTATTGGTGTTCTGTTGGGATGTGTAGTTAAATAAATACTTGCCAACCTCCTTCCAGAACATGAGCATGAGCACTATTGTGCAGTTGCACAGGAAGTGGGAACTGAAGGCTACTGCATAAAGGCCTTACTAAGCTGGCTGCAGCAAAACCACTTCTGTTTCATCACGTTTTTCATGGCCTTCTGGCTTTCAGAGAAAGTGCAGTCTGTGCTATGAATTTCCAGATTTTTTTTTTGCCTGTGTTGTGTGTGTTCATCTACACCTGTGAGCTCTTTTTTTTTCCTTTTTCAGTTCTGAAAAATTCTAAATTACATACCTTCAACCATATTTCATTCTGTATATGCTGGCTGTGCTCTGGGCTAGTTACTCAATATGTGATCTAATGACCAGTGGTGGTCTGGAGGTAATTTTTTGTGAAATGAGTGCAAAACATTTTATTGTCAGTATTTGTAATCATAACAGTCAAATTATGATTTTGTAAAATGTTTATGTCTTTCTTAGTAAATGCTGATTTCTTAATTTATCGTTCTTTTTCCCATTTGCCGAGGAAGATACAGGAAATATGTCTGTGTCTTTCTTACAGAGAGCTTACATTATCCTTTGCTTAAAAAAGGTTTAGGTGCAGTGTCCTAGTTCTTCGTATGATACTTCAGCTAGGCGAGCTTCTAAACCTTCCCATGGCTAGGACTCCTGCAGCTCTGTAACTGTCATGCTCACTAATGGGAAATGGAAGGGAGACGGCAGATTCTGAATGTGCCCATTAGTTATCTAGTGTACCAGCAGAGCCAAATGAAAGGCAAGCTTTGTAGTCCTTGGAGCTTTGCTGAGAGAGTTGAAGAGAGGGCAACTATAAATTTCTCCTTCTTCTAAATTGTTTTTAATTTTATTTTGCTGTCTAGTTCCTTGCTAGGAAGTGAGCTCCATTCATCTGGAAGCTTCGTTCTTACACCTTTTATCATGTTTGTTCTGTGTCTCCTTGTTGTGACTTTGAGCTATGCCACTATTTCTCTTACAGTTGGGAGGGCTTCTCTATTTAAATACTGGGGTTTGGGATTTTGTGTGTGATGGTGGGGTGTTTTCTTTAAACCAGCTGTTCATGAAAGCCCACTTCTGAAGTGAAGGCCTTTCAGGTGGGACTCATGCCAGTTTTCTACTTACTGACCCAAAAGTAACCCCTCTTTCATTGGAGACAGAGTATCCTTTATCCTGACAGTACCTTGTGATCAGACAGAGTGGCTCTGTAGCCATGGGCTGGCATCTGTGTTTGGAAACTTTGCTTCCCTTTTCCCTCAGCCTCTTATGAGGATTTCCATATGCCTGGTCAGTACATTATTGTACTGATTACCTCTAAATGTAGGATATTTAAGAGAGAGGCAGGTCTTTGCTGCATTCTCATGACCACTACTCTATTGAGAAGTATGTGCCACATCAGGATTTGAGCAGAGAGGTGTCTAGGATCTTCTAAGAAATGCAGGTACAGGCTTGTGGACGAGAAAGGCAGGAACATGCTGCTTGTCCCCATCCCTCCAGCACGTTCGTGGGGTGTGTCATTTGTATCACTTCAGTGCTGTGTCAGAGCTGTGTCTAGCTCTGATGCTCGTGGACCTGTGTGAACATGATGGATGCACAGCTCTTGAATTGAAGGCTGCTGGATCATTTCTGATTTTTAAATGTTATTTTTCCTAGCTGGTGGGAACTCCATATTACATGTCGCCAGAACTCTGCCAGGGTGTGAAATACAACTTCAAATCAGATATTTGGGCTGTGGGCTGTGTCGTCTTTGAGCTGCTTACTCTGAAGAGGACCTTTGATGCTACTGTAAGTCTGCAAACCAGGATGGACTGTGTAACTATTTTTTATCACCCTGAGATTCATACTTCATTCATAGCTCTCTTAACTCACATTTTCCTTTCATTGTTGTTTAAATCTGCTGATTAAGAAAACAATGGACTGGGTGTACCAAGTACAGCCAGAGAAAATACCTGCATGATTTCCTCTACCCTGCACTGCAGGTATGTTTCTGGCTTATGCCAAACCCACGCTTGTCTGCAGGCTTGGGTTTACCAGATGCAGAATACAAGCTGTGCTAATTTGTATCATGGTTGTGAATGAAACATCCTTTTCTCTACAAGGAGGAAGTTTGTGATTGTGTAGTCTTTTTGGTTTTTTCAGCGTTATTAGCTGTGAATTTCTGTGCAGCATTCTGTAGTGAAAACTTCCAGCCTTTGGATTTCACAGGATTTAATCCTGTTACTCTTTCTCAAAGTTTGGGTGCAAGAGAAGTGTGGTCAAGCTGGCATGGAGAGGGTGAAAGGGAGCGTTACTTGCTGGCATATGTGATTTGCCAGCTTGTGCCATGAGATGGCAGAAGCTGCTAGCTGCCATGGTGCAAGATTTTGTAACTCTTAAAGGGCTGATGTGAAAATACCATCCTTTCCCAACTTCCTCTCATTGTGGCTACTGAGTCCCCAGTAACCTTACTGCTGTGCAGTGTTTCAATGGCAATATGCTGTGTAAGAGATTCCATGCAGAGAGAAATCTATTCTCCCTCCACTGTTAGGGAATTTGGTGAAAAGCTGGATGTTGCCACCAACTCCTAGCTGTCAGAGGTACTATTTCTGCAGGATTATTAGGTTTCTGGAAAACCTACTAGGCAGGGGAGAGAAGGATGTGTCGTGATCGGAGAAGGAGGAAGAAGATAATGATGACCTGTAGCATCTTTCTTGATTGGACACATTGTTCAGTTCCCTTACAGCTGATTTCTCGTTTCTGCCTAGAATCCCCTGAACCTTTGTGTGAAGATTGTACAGGGAAATCGCGCCATGGAGGTTGATTCCACTGTCTATTCGCGAGAGCTGATCCAGATGGTGAATTCCTGCCTTGATCAGGTTGGCGAAATACTTTTTTAAATTTTCAGACACCCCAGCTGCCTAAACCATAGAATTCAGGGGTGAAGGGGAATGGCATGCCTGTTTCAGCGTGAGGGGTGTTGATGCAGGGTGATTTCTGTGAGACCAGAGGCATCACTAAGGCTGGGCTTCCTCCAGTCCTCTGAAAACATTGTTTCAAGATGCCATTCAGTCCTGCAGGCTCTGGAGGGATGCTGGGTTTAGTCTAACGACAGTTATTTAATGGGCTGGCAGAAGCAATTGTTTTCTAATGCGGTGCTGCGGAGGTGGGAGCATCGCCTCAGTACAGTCTCTTAAGGTTCTGGCTTTCCGACTGTGACTGCAGCTTTCTGTAGGGAATTAATTTCTTGAAAGCAAATGTACTATTCTATTGATACCTTCAGAGTGCTGAAGTCCCTCCTGCATATCCTTGGCGTTTATCCCTGTTCATTCTAAATACTTGAATTAATACCTTTACCTTCTGAAGAGAGTCAGGGAATGAGGTCTGTGCAGGCTTGAATGAGATCTTCTGGCCCAAGATTTCATTGTAGATGATGAATGTTTCCCAGAGCATGACTTGTTGGTTGCTTCTTTTAGGATCCAGAGAAGAGACCCACTGCAGATGAGTTGCTTGAACATCCCCTTCTCAGCAAACGCAGGAGGTAATCGGATGGCCTTGCCTGAAATCTGGACAGGTGTCAGAGAGAGCAGGAGGATTTGTGCAGACTAGTGGCGTTTATGCTTTTGCAGCAAAGTCCTTAAGTTAATTTGGCCTGACATGAGGCAACTGTTGAAGTACACTTCATCTTCTCTCCTAGAGAAGTGCATTCTTGCTGTTTTATCTTCTGGTCAATCCCTATGTTCTGTTGGTACATAGATATGGTGAGAAAGGTCTCTGCATCCTTTGACTTAGAAGCTGTTGTACTGAGAACCTTGAGGCGTCCCTTTCTGAGGCTCCTTTGAGGAATGCTGATTCATGCTGTTCA
>NW_009608495.1:12029-31599 GCF_000690535.1 Cariama cristata
CAAAGGGTCACAGAGATCCTCCTATGGTCGTTGGGAAAGGCCTTTCAAAATATACGTATCATGCAATATGTAGAGACCCTCGCTTTCTCCCTTTGTTACCTCCCTCTTCTGGAGACAGTTGCATTGAAAGTGGCCCATTTTAGCTTAGTTTGACCATCAGCCTGCACACACTGTCTATGTATGAAAGGTGGATCATAATTCTGGACTATTTGGATCCCACATGGGTTGGAAACAGCTGACTTAGTCCTTTATACTGAGATTCTTTTACTTGGTGGTCATCAGAGTTTGAGTTTTGTCTTGCTGTATGCACTGGTAAAAGCCCGAATCCTGATAATATTTAGCCATTTAAGGTCGTTCTTGCGCAGTGTGGGTATTGGTTGACCACGTTCTGGTATATAGGTAGTTTGTTGTCCTCAGCTCTCCTGGAAGTTTGTGAACTGTATGGTGTGTTACTTCTGCCCTACTTACTGTGTATTGCTGTGAGCTGGTAAACAGCTGCCACGTTTCCTCCAAGAGGGAGCAGCATTTTATTGGAAAGGAAAGCAGTCTGTGTGTGCTGCTTGTCAGTAAATTGCTTTGGGTGATGTTACTGTTTCCTAAAACGCTTTTTCTCCTTTGGCAGGGAGATGGAAGAGAAAGTCACACTGCTTAATGGGCCAAATAAGCGACCAAGGTAATTATTTGGGCATGTGTTTGAAAGGAAGTCTGGAGAGAACAGCTCCCCAGAGAGGAACTTCGCTGAGAGTGTTAGTCTGTGACAACCTTAATGGAATAGTGTAGTTTAAAAGACCCCTAAATGCTAGGAATTTGACATAGTTGTTATGTGGTTATTGTCCCACATTTTACTCTGCCTTTTATATCCTGCTTATGTGTATGGCTGGAGCCTTACCGCAGCAAGTCCCATACAGTTCTGATCTATCCTACTGAGGATGTAGTCCTTACAGCTGACGTATCTGAGGATGTACTATAGATCCCTCCTTTTACGCTAGTTCCCTTGAGCAGGAGGCATATGACTGTCTGAATGTTGAATATTAAATGAATATAAATATCTTTTGTAAAACTGGATGTACGCAAAGGTTTTCCACAGTCCCTAGCAAGCCTGTAAGCAGGGTTGCTCTGTGAAGCAGACAACTTCTGTGACATTTATAGCTGGTTTTCTGTTGATTTGTCAGATAGAATTTGGCCTTTTTTTCCTCATAAACTTGGAAGTACTGAGCACTTGATGTGAAGTTGTTCCAGTTCATGGGTTGTTCGCAAACAGTTTGCTTTGATTACAACTTCCATTTTGCGATCTGCTTGTGAATTGATTCTTGCCTGCATCAAAGAGTTCTATTTTTGCCGTCAGATGGAAGCCTGTAACTTAAATAAAGAGGAGAGAGGGAAGTTAGAAGCTTTTGGATGCTTCTGTATTTTGAGCAAGATTTCATGACCATTTGTAAGGCTTTCATTTTTCACAAATGAGAACAGCTCCATTGCCATTCACTGAAAGCCTGGTCTTTTTAAATGACATCAAATTGGATTGTAGGCTTTTAAAAATGCTTCCTGGAGGCTGCTTTCTCTGCTGCTCGGAGACCAGTTTGATCCTGAGTCTCTCTAGAGCAGTTGAGGCCTCACAACCACTCAACAAAAAGAACAGTTTGTGAAAATCAAAACTGTGAATGGTTGTGAAGGGGAAACTGATAGACAACAGTAGGAAAATGAGTGATGATGGTGAATGCAAACTCATTAAAAACATGTGTGTTTTGTGGGGGGTGTCTTGTGCAGGTCAAGTACCATGAATGAGGCTCCTATTGCAGTGGTGACTTCGCGCACTAGTGAGGTGTATGTTTGGGGGGGTGGGAAATCCACCCCCCAGAAGCTGGATGCCATCAAAAGTGGCTGCAGTGCACGCCAGGTGTGTGCTGGTAACACTCACTTTGCTGTGGTGACAGTGGAGAAGGAGCTCTACACCTGGGTGGTAAGTGAGAGAAACTGCAGGAAGGGGTAAGTGTGGGAGAGGAGAGTCCAGATCCACTGCTGACTGTTCATGAGCCTGGTAGAATCAGATGGGCAAGCAGCTTGGAAAAGGAGGAATCTGATTGCAGTGGACACTGTGAGGCCATCTGCTTCAGAGCTGACCCAAGTCTCCTAAGGCAAGTGTGTTTTTGGGAGAAGTTTTCCATCATGACAGGAGGTATATTGGAGGCTTGCTGTGCACTTGAGGATTGTAGGTGGTGGACTTGTAGGCTGAGACACTGAGTCAAACATTGCTTCCTCCCCTTCCTGACTACTAGAAATGCACTGGAGACTTTGTGATGCTCTATTGGCTTGCGTATTTTTGAGGAAGGTTTTCCAAGGTCAGAATGGATGGGATGAATGATGTCATTGTAATACGAGTGTCATCTGTGAGGCAACTTATGGATGAAACCAGAGATGTCTTATACTAAACAACTGTGCTTTTTATGATGAGTGGAGATTCTGTGATAGTTTGAAGTGAGTAAAAAAAAATGTTGGCATATAATGCGTTTAAAACAATTGAATCCAGTCTTCTCAGGCTTAGATGGTCAGTGACATAGAAGTATTCTGCATCTCAAGGCTTCCACAGGCTTTTGTATTGATGATACAGAATCTGTTAAGAGATGTTAGAAAATACTGGTAGGTTGGTGAGAGAAGAGAGAGATCCAAAGGGGAGGAGAGCAACTTGAAGTGATTTGCTGGATGTTACTGCAAGAATGGCCATTGAAAACTTTCAGCTGGCTGTTAATATTTTAGTTTTAGCTTCAACACTACTCAGTTGTCTTGTTTTTCCTGTAGAGTTGGTAGGTCTGGCCACTTCAGTGACTTTTGTTTCATGTGGTGGGTTTCTTTGCAGCCATTAGGATTTAGAAAAATAGGTCAAAAAGCTGAAGGTTTAATTTCAGTCCTGCAACAGGAAGTGGGTACTGTAGCCTGGCAGATGAGAAGGGAGCAGGGATCCTCACCAGCTGGTGGCTTGAGACTGGATCACTCCTCGTTAGTGCATAACTACCTGAAAGCCTGTGCTGCCATTTAGAATGTTGTCTGCTGTTATGCCACATGGCAGATAGTAGTCTCTTCCCTAAGGTAGCTAACACACTTTCTCTTGCTCATTGCTGTCCTCTATTGTTCATTTGAGGTGCTGTAATTATTGGCACCATCTCTGGAGTTGTGGATACATAACCTTACCAGGTGTTTCTGTCTTGCAGAATATGCAGGGGGGCACCAAGTTGCACGGGCAACTGGGACATGGAGACAGAGCCTCCTACCGGCAGCCAAAGCATGTTGAGAAGCTTCAGGGAAAAGCCATTCGCCAGGTGTCCTGTGGAGATGATTTCACAGTGTGCATCACAGGTGAGAGCTGTGGGGGGAACCATCGTC
This sequence comes from Cariama cristata, assembly GCF_000690535.1. Lineage (NCBI taxonomy): Eukaryota > Metazoa > Chordata > Aves > Cariamiformes > Cariamidae > Cariama > Cariama cristata. The sequence goes on from NW_009608495.1 coordinate 15,405, forward strand.
CCCTCACTTTGTGCTGTGGTGATGTTTGCCTTCACAATAAGATTAGCAGAGCAGCTTTGTGCACAAAGGAGAAAGTCGCCTATCTTACTAACCCATCAGTTTTGAGGACAGTAGATGCGGTAGTGGACATAGATCAACATTATTATACAGAGGAAGATATTGACTCCCAAGAAGGCTGGGTGTTTTGCTAACGATGTGCTCCTTTTTGGTGATGAAGCTGGGTGTTGAGCCCAGCTCCCTGTGGCTACCCGGAGTCCCTGCTCTTACCAGTGCATGTGTTGTCTCCATACATGACCATATTAAAGACAGAGGAGTCTGAACGTAAGAACGTAAATGTGTTTGAAACTCTTTTTGAACTCTGTGGGAAATGATAAAAGAAGATGTGTATCTGAGATTTGCTATTTAATTCAGAAAGCTTGAGACCTGATTGTGATCTCTAGTTCTAACCCTGCTCATTCTTTTAAAGATGTGTTAACTGTGGTGTTGTCTGTTGGAAGAATATGAATCTCACTTCACTCACTTCACCCATGAAAACATAATTCTCAACAAGGTAGTTTCCAGCTTATTTTGCCAGTGCTGGAAAAGCAGAGGTTTGACAGAGATAAGCTCAGATGCTGAGTGTGCTGGAGGAGAGACTTAGGGAGCCACAGGATCAATTTGTGAGTTTCTCTTAAAGAAAGCAGCAGGTTCAACTCAACATTTTTTGACACTAGTGGCCTGAAATAGCTGCAGGTTGTGGTGTAGGGTCATCCGTCTTAATGTGAACAAGAAAGGACTCCATATTGTCCTGATGACATTCTTCTGCACTGAAGAGGAGGATGATTACAGAGAAGAGGTTGCTCTGGCCATGTCCTAAGAGGTTAATATGCAGCCTAATACAAGCTCTGTGCTGACTGAGCTTCCCTTATGTCCTTCAGATGAAGGCCAGGTGTATGCCTTTGGCTCAGACTATTATGGATGCATTGGCGTTGACAAGGCTTATGGCTCTGAAGTGCTTGAGCCGCTGCAGCTGGATTTCTTTCTTACCAACCCTGTGGAGCAGGTCTCATGTGGAGATAACCACGTGGCAGTGCTGACCAGGAACAGAGAAGTTTACACATGGGGCTGTGGAGAGTACGGTAGGTAGAGTTTCCCTGGAACCTAAAGGCACTGGGGCATGCCCGCTCCATAGAGCGGCTTAGTGCAGGTGTGTAAAGCAGGGCCTGGGTGAGGGCTGTCTGATATGTCCTGGGGGCAAAGAACATTGTTTCTTTGGAGCTTTCTTTCCTTGTAAGAATAGAGAACTGAGGACTGAGCCCTTGGGGCTTTACTCTGTGAAGCTCTAGGGTGCTACTTGGCTTCCTTGTGGGTAGGGTAGTTGTTCTGTGAGTGGGGTTGCATTACCTTGAGGATTGGCAGGCAATGATGCATGTAAGGGAGGAAGTTTCTAGTTCTGCAGGGAGATTCCTTTGGGACTATAGAGAGGCAATACCATTTCTTAGTGGCGGGCACCTTGTGAGGCCATTTCTAACTGCCGTGTTTTCACTGATGCAGGGCGCTTGGGCTTGGATTCAGAAGAAGATCACTACACCCCTCAGAAGGTAGGGCTGTGACTACTTAAAATCTGCATGGGCATAAATGCAAATTCATTGCTCTTTGGAAATACTAAACTGTCTGAGGCTCAGGTGTTTTTTCTGAGGTATCGTAGAGTTTGCGAGGGTTTTAACTTTTACTTCCTCATTTTATTTTTCTTCATTTGTCTGTAGAGATCATGGCAGAGGGACATGCCACTCCCAAACCAGCCAGCATCGTGACTTAGAGTTTCATTGCTCTGATCTCCAGGCTGGAGCTGGAAATGCCAAAGTTAATGTTTTAGAAATCATAGTAGGAGATTGCATACCTCGGGTCTGTAGAGGAAACTTGCAGAGTGCAAGCAACTGGGAGTCTGAATTTGACATATGAGTTGAATGTAAAACCCTCTTGAAATACAGTGCTAGCAGTCCTTGCGGTAATCTGACCTATTGGGGGTTAGAAAACAACAAGGATGTGCCTGGAAGCCAAATATCTGTGATCATGCAGTATCACACCCACACAGACCCAGCCATGCTTGGCTAACTGAGTCTGGTGCTTATAGACCCCAGCTGGCCAGGATGCCTGTGCACCACATTTCTGGTTCCTGTGCTGGCTCACCAGTGTCTGCACACAAGGTCTAGAATGCCTTGAATTTCTGCATTGTGACCAGTGTTTCATTAGACTTTACATTAGACTTGCTGTAGACTTTACAGTACTCTTGAACCTTCATTCAAAATAACTGCATTGGCTATTGTCAGTGCCCAGACTATCTGAACCACTGCTCTAACCCCATGTTTTACATGTGCCAGCTTCTGCCTAGTAGGTGTTGGGATTTTGATTTTCTGGGGATATGTTTCTTCCATATAGGTGGATGTTCCGAAGACCTTAAACATTGTGTCCGTTCACTGTGGCTGTGATGGGACTTTCCTGCTCACCCAGACAGGCAAAGTGTTGGCATGTGGACTCAACGAGTTCAACAAGCTGGGCCTGAACCAGTGCACCTCAGGGATAATCAACCATGACGTAAGTGCATTAGGGTCCCTGGCTCCAGCTCCCAGCAATCGGTAGTATGTGGGGAAATGGAGGTCCTGTGACAGTGACAAAGCATTCATTAGCTTTGCGCCAATTGCTTAGTTCCAATCCAAGACAATGCATACTGGGATTGTGGGAAGAGGCAATTTGTTCCTCAGTTTCCTGTCTGCCCGATGGGCTTATGTCAGATCCGAGCTAGTGAAACAGATAGCAAGCTGCTCTGGGGTGACTTAGCCAGTGACATTGACTCTGGCAATTCTTTACCATACCTGTGTTGCTACTGTCTAGGTTAATGTTGTGGTCTGCCAAGACCTGCTTGAGTAGGTCTTAGCTGATGAATGTGTGGTTTTTCACCCTGTGTTTACCCACGTATCTTTTCTCAGACGTACTGTGAGGTGCCATATGCCACTTCCCTTACTTTGGCCAAGCAGCTGTCCTTTTACAAGATCCGCACCATTTCTCCAGGGAAGACACACACAGCTTCCATTGATGGTGAGCCCTGTGTATTAACAAGTTGAGTACTGGTTGCTGGATTACTTTACATCAGCTTTGCCCTCTCAGCCTGGCCCTTGACATCGAGGGTTGTGCTCCTGGTAGCAGGACTCGTGCCTGCTCCAGGAACCCAGGATTCCTGTTCCTCAGCCGTGTTGCCTCCTGGCCAGCTGAAGCAGCAACATCAGCTGCTGGGTCAGCCTGCCCTCCCCCCACACCCCCCCGCCCCCCCAAAGAAAAAAGGAAAGTTTGGGGAAGAATCATGCTCTGGGATAGCAGAGGAATAGTTTATGACTGAGTTAGGCTTTGCCCAAGTGACACCAGTCAGAGGGCTGTGAAAAAAAGGGAGCAATGGGAGCAGGAACTGGGAAGGTGTTTCCAGGCTGAAGCCATTCCTCTTGGCTGTCACTGTCCCCTCCCAGCCTGGCTGGCTTCTCAGCAGAGTCCCTCCTGGTCACGGGCTGTTGCTGCTAGTTCTCTGCATGCATGGCTGCTTCCAGAGTTGGGCCCTTGCTGTGACTGTCTCCTCGTTCCTCCTCTCAGAGCGAGGCCGCCTGCTGACCTTCGGCTCCAACAAGTGCGGACAGCTTGGTGTTGGGGACTATAAGAAGCACCTGGGAATTAACCTGCTGGGAGGCCCCTTGGGGGGTAAGCAGGTGATCAGGGTTTCATGTGGAGATGAATTCACCATAGCTGCTACTGACGGTGAGTGGGTCCTTGCGAAGCTGTGGTGGGTTCCTTTGAACTAGATCTGCAGGGTGGTTAACTGGCTCCCACTGATCATTTACTAGACCACCCCCATAGCACTGCACTGAAATAAAGAAATCCTCCGAGACTGGGGCTGTCCGGCCCCGTTAGTTGTCCCAGTGCAGTGACAAGCATTTGCTGTCCCTGGGGCTGCAGTGTGCTGGCTTGGTGTCTGCCTGTTAGATTCATTATCAGTTTGTTCTCCCACTGGCAAAATGCAGCTGGTGGATTAGAGACTTTGGGATAGCAGTTACAGCAGAGAGGCTGTGATCCTTATAACAATTACAGGCTGAGAGGAAGGGAGGGAAATCAGCCTCCTGAATCTCTCTTTCCTCAGACAACCATATCTTTGCCTGGGGTAATGGCGGGAATGGGCGTCTGGCAATGACATCGACTGAGAGAGCTCATGGCTCGGATATTTGTACCTCATGGCCTCGGCCAATATTTGGATCGTTGCATCACGTTCCAGACCTGTCATGCCGTGGCTGGCACACAATCATCATTGTTGGTAAGTGCAAGTTTAGGATGAAATTTTGGGATCTTGGTTATGATGATGTACTGCTTGCCAGGAATTAGACTATAAATCCTGCCTGCGAACAGGCCAGGTTGCTGTGGGGGAATGTGGCAAGCCGCTCTGAGCTCTAGGCTTGCAACGTTGGCTTTGTTGTTTGCCTTTGTAGGAGTTGTCCTGCTTTCCATGTGGCCTTCTAACCGAAAGCATGCTTCTCTCCTTGCAGAAAAGGTGTTGAACTCTAAAACAATCCGATCCAACAGCAGTGGCCTGTCCATTGGTACTGGTGAGTAACCTGCCCTGGGGAGCTGTGGTTTAAGTCCATTCAGTGGTTAGTCTGAGTGGGTGCAGTTTGGTTCTGCAGCATGGTTCCTCTGTGTTTGAAATGCCTCACAGAAGAGCTCAAAGGGAGGAAATCTAGTTGGTGCCTTGCATGGGAAGGAGTGGCCCAAAGCTGGGAAAGAGAACTGAACAGAGGCAGAAGATGCAGTGAGGCCTTTGTAGTTGAGGAGGTTCAATTTAACAAGGAAAAACTGAGAATTCATTGAAGGGAGCTGATAAGGGAAGGGGGGCTATGGGACAGCTGCTAGAGAGATGGAGTCCAATTTCTTGGACCTGTGGAAGGGCTGGGGCCAAGAAGCTGCAGAAGGCTGCTGCACACAAGTCCTTTTGGGGAGGCCTGCAGGGAGTGTTAGGAGATACACTGTTGAGGGAGATGCTGCTAGCGTGTGCTCTCACTGTGGCCATACAGCCCAGATTTCTGCATCTTCTCTGCTCCAGCTGGGATCTGGCAACAAGAATAGCAGAGGTGGAGAAAATACAAAGTTTTCACTTCTGTTTGCTAGTGGCTCAGAGCTGCACAACTGGAGGAGGAGAGGAAGAGGATAATGAACAGGAAGCGGAGACCCCCAATCCCAGTGGAGGCTTTCGGGGAACCATGGAAGCAGATCGTGAGTTGGGGGGCTGGATCAGCACCACAGAAGCTAAGGGAGGCAACAGTGCTGACAGCAGCTCCTGCCCTGGCTGGCTGCGGAAGGTAATGTGGTGTCTCAGAAATGCCTTGAGATGGGGGGTCTAGGCTGGGGAAAAGCAAGTGGCCGCTTCCACTTTTAGGGGATGCTCTGAAAGGTTCTCAGAGCTGTGCTGCACGGGGAGCCCTTTATGCCTCACTGCCTTTTTTACCACAAGAGGGTGTTGGTGCATTGGTTGAGGAGATGGAAGTCAGCTGCAGGAAGGCAGGCAGGCCTAACAGTACTGCTTTTGTGTATCCAGGAGCTGGAGAATGCTGAATTCATCCCCATGCCTGACAGCCCCTTTCCTCTGAGCATGGCATCTTCAGAGCCCGAGAAGGAGACTCTCCCTTACCAGAAACTTCAAGGACTCAAAGTGGCCTCTGAGGAACCTGTTGAATCAAACAAGCCCAAAACAGAGCCCTGGGTAATGTTATCCAAGTTAATACTTGGCCAAAAGCTCTTGGGGACCATAAATGGCAATGTTTGATTCATGGGGAGAGCTGAGAAGGGGGTGTTGGATTGGCCTAATTCATCTGGATGAGTAAAACGGGGCTCTTGATAATCAGAGATGCTGCTGCAAAGAGAACAATTCACAGGAATCTAGAACGCAAAGTTGGGGCTTGGTGAGATTGAAAATAGTGAGATCAGTTCTGTGGAAAAATGTGGTTAATGCAACTGGAAAAAAACAAAGCCTAGGGCCCAGAAGCCTAGCATAACATAGAAATTTAGAAAGCAGAAATTGCTGTGAGATAGGAAGAACAACTGATATAGGAAATCACTGAGAAATTACAACATGTGAGACTACGTTATTCCAGGCATTTTCTGTCCTACGAGGAGGCACAGATCCCAGGCTTAGGGAAGGGGGGGTAAACCAGATGGATTTTGGAGATAGGAGGACAGGAGCACCTTTCCCAGAAAAAGGAGGGAGTTAGTGGCTTTGTACTGAAGATGTAATGACTAGTAGCTTGCTGACCTTGGCTGCTAGAAGTTTGGGAAGTTGGGAAACGAGCTGGGGTGATATTTTCTGTGCATGGTTTCTTCTTGTGGCCTATACAACTTCTGGCCTTGCGCTCAGACCTGGCCTGACTTCCTTCTGTGTCTCTACAGCCCACTTGCCTGAGTCCAACCTTGCCGTGCGGTGAAGGGAAGGTCGAGTCTCCTGTTGCAGGCTGCATGTGCAGTGCTCTGCAGGTGGAGGTGATGCACCTCCGAGGCCTGGTTTTACAGTGTCTGGATGATCAGAAGAAGCTGCAGCAGGAAACTGTTCGTCTGAGTGCCCAAGTCCAGCAGTTCTGCAGGGGGACGGAGGGAATGCAGCAGGTGAGGACCCATCACCTGGGTGCACATCCATGCTCAGGGCTCACTATGCTGATCCTGGCTCCTGCGTAGATTGTGGAGGCTGCGCAGAAGGAAGCAGCTCTTAACAGACGTCTCTCTTGGAGCAGAACGAGGAGACTGAGCATGAGCTGCTGATGCAGGCTCTGGTAGTAGCAGCAGAAATTAAGCCAAGAAGATAGTTTCCTGAGAGGACAGCCCAGTCCTTGATGGGCCTGGGATTCCCCTTTATTTCTCCTAGTGAGAAGGAATGGGCAGTCGGATGTCACGGAGGGTCCCAAATGGCTGTGGAGAATAAGAACTGTGCCTTTTGCAGCTCCTAGCTTCTTTGCAGCTGGTCCTACAGCTGTTTGGATAACTGCTGTGTGTTTTGGCAGGTGGAGGTTCATTCCAAAGGAACACAGACGGCCAAAGAGGAGGTGGAAGTAGATCCGAAACCTGACTTGGATTCAGATTCCTGGTGTCTCCTGGGAACAGACTCATGCCGCTCCAGCCTCTAGTCTCCTGAGCCCACTGGGATCCATCTAACTTCACAGCACACTAACCGAATGCAGAGAGCGGCTTTCCTGGCTTCAGGTCACTCGCAGACAAGGAGCGAGGCCGGAGGCTCCAGAGCAGCACCCATGTACGTTTGATATGAACTAGGAGTGAGTTTGAGAGGGGAAGGGCCCCTGAGCTCTAGGCCAGCTCAGCGATTGAAGCAGCAGCAGCTCCTCTTTGTACCTTATCCGTCAATTCTGCACATGAGGCAGAACGGCCCCATTATGGCGATGGCTCCAGTAATGGCTTGTGGCCCTTTCATTGTTTCACTGCTTCTTGGGAGCTGCCTTTGGGACCCCAGTATTCATCACTGCATCTCTTGGTGAGAGGAGGAGACATGCTTTGTACTGAAGCTGGCTGAACCCTAAGACTCGCCACCTTCACTTCGGAGGGGTGAAGGACTAGGATCCTCTCCCTACCACATGGTAAGGCCCAGCCGGTGAGGCTGCTCCCCTCTGCTCAGGGGCAGAGGGAGCAGAGAATGTCTCATTCTGGAGGCAGTGGAGATCTTCCTGTCAGGGAGATAATGGTAGACAGCATGTCCCTGGCCTTGGGGCACAGCTTCTGGCCATATGGCTGTGTCCAGTGGCCTGTACAGACAGAGTTTAAAGGCTTTATTCTGGGTGCCTAGAGCTTTCCAACTTCCAGGCAATGCACCGAGATGAGTGAATCAGGTGTTGTTTCCAGTAGCAGTAGCGGGGACTGTCTGAGATGGGATCTCTGGTTCTTGGTTTCATACCACCTGCTTCCTGACCAGATGACAAGCGCATGGGCCTCAGACTAAGTGACTCATTTCTTGCTCCAGCTGTTCAACTTGGTTTGGGTGCCAGAGCTTCTGGTTTCTTGGCATAAGCCCGTAGCTGCTCCCTGCTTGGCTTCTGTTCTGCTCAGGCCCTGTTGCCCACGCTCTATGTGGGTGTGGGAAGAATCAGTGTTTTTTCCACTCAGTGTTTTGATGAAGCTGGAATGCAGTTTCCTACCCAGAATAGGTCATTAATGCCGTGGTCACAGGATGCAGCCTTCCCCAATGACCACGAATGATCAAGTCTCTGTCTGGTTCACCTTTCTAGAAGCAAGAGGCTTTCCCAAGAAAATTGGAGATGGGAAGTGGCATGGCCTGATGCTCAAGATTTCCTCGTTTCCTGTTAGAGAATGAGGTTAATTTTAGTCCCCTTAAATTTATTAGCAAACTGACTTTGAACTAAGCTTTGGGGATTGGTAAGATCCCTGGGAGCAGCTATCCTCCCCTGCCTTACGTGAAGCCTCTAAGGATTCCTGAGTCCTTCTCACCTTTGCTGTGAGAGTGGGGTTGTGATTTCATTAGGCTTAAACCGTCCCCATCAATGGCAGGTCACTAGAATTGCCTTAGATCTATTGGAGTTGGATATCCTGTCACCTCTCCTAGACTTCTTCCTTTGAGAGACTGTTCTGGGGGAGCCAGCATTCCCCATTTGTCTCTAGAGGTGGATGCCAAACCATTTGCTTGTAACTTAATGCTCCTTAAATACTTCTTTAGTGCCTATTGCTAGTATGTTGGAGCTGAATCGAATGCAGTCTCTCCAGTGCAGTGCCGAGGGCAAGGATCGTACTGGTGTGCCAGTCCGTTGTTACCGAAGGAAGGGCAGGAGGACAGCCCTCCCGGGAGGTGGTGATTGTCAGGCACCCTGGCACGGCCACATCACCTGGTTGCCCTTGTGACTCCGATTTCCTTTCCCCCATGTGCATTGGAGCCAGTTCTCAGGTTAGGGTCCCGGCTTGAGGGTTGTTGTTGCAGTTGGAAATGATTGAGTCGATCACGTTGCGGCAGTGCCTTTGAGGAGTGAAGAGTTGAGCCTGAGCCATGTCCAATAAGCAAGCAGCAAGCTGATGGGAGTCGCTCTCCTGCCGTGCACTGCTATCCTCATTTCTCAATGCTCTGCAGTTGGGAAGCTAGGTGCACAGACTGGGTTCCCCTTGGATCTAGTGGAGGATTAGGGTCCCTGACAGAGGATGCCCTGTGCTCCACAATCTCATATGTGCCTTAGAGGATTCACGCTATCCAGGTTGTGCCTGTTACAGACCACGGATTTCACACTAGCCAGCTATGCAACCAAAAAAGCAGTTTAAAGCCAGCACCTCCGTCTTGAGCTGAAAACGGAAGGGCAAGTGGGCAGAAGTGCCTTTGAGCAGTTTCAAACCCTTTTTACTTCTCCCCTTCTTGCAGTGCTAGCTCCATATGTGTTGGTCTCCTGCTAGTATTGCTACTGAGTTGTTATAGTGGAACACAACTTATGCCTGCTCTGACACTCTGGCTGAAAACTAGTTTGTCGTTGTCTTTTTTTGAAAGGTTAAAGGGTGGAGTGGTTTGGAGTTTCTGTTTAAATAAATATTTCAACTCATTCTCCTGTGGTCAGAGTCTTTTTTTTTTTTTTTTTTTTTTTTTTTTTTTTTTTCTCCCCCAAGAGTGGAAGGGGAAATATGCATATAGTCAGCTAGCTTCACGGCATTCTGCTTGATTATGTTTTTTGCTTATAGAAAGAGGGCCAAGGGGCTTGCAGGTTCTTTGCTATGGGAAAAAAAGTCAGGTTCTGTGTCCTTTCATTAAAAAACCCAAAACAACAAACAAACAACAACTCTTTTCTCTTGCTGCTGCATCTCCTCCTAGTGACGTCAGGGGGCTTTTGTGTGTGTGTTTATTTCAACAGTTTGAGTGCCAAGTGGGAAATGAGTAACAGGAAGAGAGAGGCTCAAAGGGAAGAAGTACCTGTTTCTCTCGGAACAGCTTCTACTGAGCATTAAGGCCTACAGAAGGGAGAGCCTGCCTGACGCCTGCTTGGCCACCTGTTCCTGCACACTACTTAATGCCCGTTATGTCTTTCTTTTTATCAGGGTTTTTAGTAAATTGTGAAATGTCTTGAGAGGCAGAGCTGGGTTAAAGGCTTAAAATTCACCAGAGGTTTGGATACTTGAAAATCCAGCATGTCTCTGAGAGGGGGATTGTACTGCAGTAGCAGAAAAGAAAGTTGAGCTGCCATGAAAAACATAGCTTGAGTTGTGCCAGCGTAACACTAACCATGAGAGCAAAGCAGCAGGGTAAATCTCTGTGTTGAGCCTGATGCTTTGGCTAAACTGTTACTAAGTTTTAAACCAGTTATCAGAGACTTTCTGGATACTGCTGTCTGTCTTGACCTTAAACAATAGCTCAGCAAAGAGGGGTGAACTGCCCAGGGATTGCTCTGAAACAAAGATAACAAATGAAGCCTGGTGATTTAGTTTCAATAACTTTTGTTTAATCTACAGTTTCAATCTCAGCATTAGCCATTTGCCTGTCACTTAAGATAAGTCCCCAACAGATGGATTTATTTTAAGTATCAGAAGCTTTTCTGTGTGTATCTACCCCAGTCACCATTTGCACTCAGCACAAGCTGACTTTCAGCGTCCACTAAATGCGGTCAATAAAACGTAGTGCAAGGGAAATGGAGTTAAGATTACAAGACAGGCAGTGGTACTGAATTTCTTAACTACTCTTAGTTTAATTCAGTTACACCTTTCATTAATTCCAGGAGGCTGGCATAAAGCTTCCAGATTATCCTTTCCTACCTCTTGTCACCTCTTGCTATCCTGTATTTCGAAGCTCTGAAGTTAAAGCATTGGTCTTGCTTCTCCAATCAATTTGGATATAGCAAATTCTTTTCCCTTGTTTTGAGTCTGTTTCTTCTCTCTTCTAGGTTTGTATGCTCATACCTGGCTGACACAGTGCAGCACTGACCCTTTCTGGGACCTTCATGTTTTTTTAAGGTGTGCTAAGGGACTGAGATTTCTGCCCACATATTTATAGGGCAGAAGCTCTCCAACTTCCTGTAGGAGTCGTGTCCACCCATTGAAGGCTGGAATATTTCTTCATATTCAGCTTCTGACTAGTCCAGTTTAATCTAGTTGCTTTTATCTTTTTCTAGGTTCTCATGAGCTGCTGCTACATTACTGAAGGATTTCCAAAAGGAGCTGCTGGAATTTTTTTTGTTCCTTGTTTGCTTCCTGTTGCAGCGTTCTCATACAAAGTAGTCATTCGTACTTTGAGAGCACAAACCACTCTGTGACCATTTAAAACAACTTTTACTCAACAGAACTAGTCTAATATATTAAAAATCAGAATCTGGAAAAATAAATGACTTAGAAATGTGCAGGAACTGTCACCATTTATAAGCAGAAAATTCTCTGAAAGGGTCTGTAGGACACCTATTTCCCCTAAAAGACCCTTTAGCAGTCTGTGACAAAGAACTTTAGCATGGGGCCAAAATCACCAAGAACTACCTTACATCTCAAGAAGAAAGCAAAAGAAGGGGTACATTTTTGTCATAATTCTCTACCATTGCAGCAACTAAGATGAAAATGAGCAGGTGATTCAAGGAAGGGTGCAAGCCCTGTGTTTTATTAGAGGTCCCTAGCAACTTGGCCTGCAGGAAAACTCCAGGTTTTTTTTTTTTATATTGAATCTAATTGTTAATTTACCCTGAACATATGAGTGAAACAGCTAACAGGTTTTCTGATGTGAAGTTCCTTAGTGTACTGTCTGGGAGCAGGGGGTGTATGGCTTTTTTTAGCTGTAGCAGTTCTTAAACATTTTAGATGGAAATTAAAAAATAAAAAAAATCAGAAACCAAGTTAGGAATGAAGGGAAGGTTGCCATGGGAAGGAAATTCCTTCTCAGTTCCTGAAAGTGATACAGTAAGGCACAGAACTGTCACTGATCTGTTCTTCACACTTTATACAGGAAGCCTGGAGATAGGAACAAATGCTCTGTATCACGATTCTTAATTTCCAGCTCCTGCAGTATGCTCCCTTCCATGATCTTCTCTAAGTCCATCTTGAAACAATGTAGGTTCCTTGCCTGTGCTAATCTATTTGGAAGGTTTTTCCATGACCTCACTCGTCTCCTGGTTAGAAATCTAATTTCCAGTCTGAGCTTATTCATGACCTATTTTTGATCTTGTGTGGCATTATTCTGTAATTAAATAGTTCTTCTTCCACCCTTTTCCGACTCCGCGTGCTCGCTATTGTACGTGGTAAGTAACACTTCGGGATGGTTGTTCTGTTGCCTCAAGGACCTGCCTTGTTCAGAATGTCTCTGCTGTTCTATGCACATGAATTGACATACGGACTTTGAAACAGTAGGTGCCTGCTACTGCTAGCTTTTCTAAGCCCTTGAGTTTCTGATCCTGAGCTTCTTGTGTTGAGGAAGCATTTAATAATACTTCTCCCAGTTCTCCTAATTCAAACAATGTCATACTGGATTTCTAAATGATAATGTTACAGATCTTCAGCTGGTAAGATGTAGCCCCAGGATTGACACCAGCATTCTAGAAGAGCTTCTGAATAAACTCTTGGTCTGCTGCAGAGCAAGCGTGGAATAAACCTGCCTACACAGCTTTCATTGTTTAACTGAACAGTGCTACAACAAATAAGACAGGGCATGGGCAGTGACCAAGTGAGAGTTCTAGATCCTGTTGTGTAGCACAGGTACTAAGGCCAGAAGAACACAGCAGTCTCTGTACTGCAAAAAAGTGAACTGCTTACATAGCTTCCTCCCTTCCCTCTGCCTGACTTTTCCAAATACCTTGTCTAAATGCTTAATAGTTTTGAAGAATGTAGAGTCCTTTCTCTGGCAAAAAAAAAAAAAAAAGGTATCCCTCACATCCCAGTCTCTTGTAGGTAGCTACAATAAAAATACTACGCCAGCCAGAACCACTGTCACTGTTAGCATGTTCAGGAGTGAACATCTGCACCTACAGAGCAGTAGAGCAAACAAAAGGCAGGTCCTCTGTTTGGCCCAGCTCTTCTTTTTGTGAACAGCTCTACTCTATGCTTTTGGAGAAGAAAAACACTTGAGTCAACAGCCATTGATGAGCAGCCCTCTTCACATCAGACACCAGTAGTGTTGTTAGGAACAAAACAAAAAAAGAAAAGAGCCCAATCCTCCCTAACCTACAGGCAAAATATGATACTGAAGAATAGCCCCTTTCTGATGGGTGGCTTGCTCCTCGCCGCTGTCCTGCTGACAGCCTGTAGCAAGAGCCTTTCTTTCCTGCTCGGTGAGCTGAACAGTGACAGTGTTACACCTACACTAAAACACCATGTTGAGCTCACTGGATAGGAGAAGTGGCCCCCAGAGGGGCATCCCACATGGGGCAACCCAGGGCACAGGTCAAAGTACACAGGTTCTAGTATTCTGCTTATACATCCTGAGCTGTTCACTGGCTGTACATACAAGCTCAATACTCGCAGCCAGTGTTGAGACTAGGGAAAGCACAGGTGTCTGTGGTGGGAAACCTGGCAGAAATCAGGCAGGGAATCACAGCAGCAGGTACAGTTGGACACCACCTCAGCAGTGTCTCCTCTGAGGTGGGGGTGGGGGCCTATTCTTGATGGTTTTACATTTGGGAATATGTGTCTCAGCTGCTCAGGAAGCAAACTGGTGTCTGCAGTAGGGGCAGGGAACGTGGTCTGGGTTTTTAATGGGAGGCAACGGGGGCAGGTCAGACACCTCCCATCCCTTGGAGAGGACTTACTGCACCTGGCGGGCCCGGCGCAGGGTCTGGATGAAAATTTTGTGCTTCTGCCTCCAGTTGTTCCTTCTGGGTGGCTGATTCTGCAGAACAGAAAGGCAGTCAGAGCAACTGTCACTACTGTCAGTCTCTGTTCTCAATCTTATGCTCGGGGTCCATCTCGAGTCTCCCATCCCTGTTGATGTAAAACCCTCCCTGAGAAGCTGCATCGCACAAAGGTGATCAAAAAGACCGGCACCGAGGAGGATTTAAAGGAAATACTGATGGGAGACATCCATACTTAGAAAGAGCTTGAGAACAAGCAGAAAAGCAAGCAGTAGGGCCAAGGAACTGGATGCTATAGCTGTTTTGCAGGAACAGAGCTGCGTGTTTCCGCTGCCTTCATTTTAATAGCCTGTGTTATTACCTGGATTTCCAGTGAGTTCCCTGCAGCCCTTAATGTGACAGAGCTTTACTGCAGCAGACCCAGTCTGCATCCTGAGCATTGTGACTACAGCAAGCTTTCTCCAGGACTACACCCTTGACACGTTACAAAGACAAGTCAGTTAGGACCCCTGGCTCCCCATCTATTAGATTTTAAAAGGATCTATTTATCCATTTGGCAAGAACCTTCAGAGGCAATAGCTGGATCGTCTCTCTTAGCCCCATGTACACATGAAGGTGCTCACAACTCAGTCAGAATTAGATGTTGAGGTGGAAGGGACATGAGCAGTAGATGTGGATCAAGGAAGGCAAAGGGACTTCATGTTACCTGAGGCCTCTCTGAGATCTTCCACTGCTGAAACTGTTACAGTTTTGTGCCCCTAGCTCTGGCCTTGCTGGAGTCAAACACTTTCCTCTTGGAGCCTTGGCTCTTGCCACAGATACTCATGTACTTCTCAAGCCTGGTGCAGAGAAACTTACGTCCACAGAAGCTGCACTGTCCGAGTCCCCCCTGCTCCACAGCACCAGCAGCCTGCATGTACAGCACATCTGTGGATGGGTGGTCATCAGAATCTTGGTCTGAGAGGGCAGAAGGAGAAGACCTATGTTTTGGGGCCAGCACTGAACAAAAGGCTAAATGCTCCGTGGGTATGCGGTCTCGAATTTTGCTGTTGCTGGCCACCAGCCGCTCCTTCTTGAGTTTCCCCATAGCCAGCTCTTGGGGATAGAGGGTGGTGCCAGGCTTGGGGATAGTGGCCTTTGCAGACTGCACCCCACCGAAGACCCCATCACCTGGCTTGACTGCAACGCTGAAATTTTTCTTCTCAGGGTGCCTTGCAGCCTTTTGCTCATGGGTTCTCTCTGCTTCTCTGTCTCTTCTCTCCTCTGCCTCAACAAGCTCCTTCTCTCTTTGAATCCTTATAAGCGCCTCCTTTGTTCTCCTCAGCTTCTCTATAAGGAGGTCTTCTTTCTTTCGAATTTCCTCTTCCAGGTTCTGTCCATCGGCCTCCAAATTTAGGATGTAGTTCTGCTCTCTCCTGTATAAATGGAAGGCTGACTGTTTAGACTCTGCTGTGCAAGGAGAGAGCACTGCAGCTAGCTGACACCTCCCTGCTGGAGTCTTCCCTTTGCTCATTGAGCTAGGCCTACTATTTGGAGCTTCCTCTATGTATGGGTAACTTCTGAGCTGTGCTGTGTTGACCACTGGAACACTTGCATCCTTGTGGTGAAAAATTGGTTTCAAGGGATATGCACGGTTCACTCCTTTCTGTCTGGCTATTGATTTAGCTGGCAGTCTTGGTCTGACTGGTGAGATACTTGCTCTGCAGTCCAGCTGAACAAAATCCTCCGTGCCTGGAGCTGTATTGGCTGCTTTCTCCAGAAAGACAGTAAGAATAGCTTCAGCTTTTTCGGGCATAGAGATCCTTTAAACTTCTGTCTTTGTCAGGTATGAGTTCATACTGAAAGTTGTTCTTCTGGTATTCCAGAACAAGCTTAGTAGCTGCCACCACAGAATCCACAAAGCCATTCAGTGTCTGAGAAAGAGCCTGAGATTAGAAGCAAAGTCATTATAGACTGTCTTCTCCAAAACCAGAATGATTTTCTCCTAACAGTCTACACCTGGAGGCTACAATGAGAGGCTATAATAAATATTAGCAAATGTTTTGTAACTTTTCTGGGTTCTGTAAATCTCCACATTGCTCCCATCTAGGGAGCTCTGATGCTGCCTCTTCCAACCCCGATCATTTATGCAGCCAGAAATAAGACACGCTTTTATTTTGCTTTCTGAGCCCTGTCTGATCATGGCAGCAGCAGAAATACACCGTGCTGCCAGGGAAAGTCGTACACTCCCCCAGGGTGTTTCCGATAACGTGTCCCTTCAGTTTCGGCACTGTAGATCCACCAGTGTGGCACACAGGTCTGACACGCAGGCGTCCGGTAAAGCTCAGTACAACCTTCCCATGGTTCGTTCTACCAGGTACCCAGGCCGCAGGCCGGCCCTGCGGACA